>NC_057810.1:125146157-125180228 GCF_018294505.1 Triticum aestivum | reverse complement strand
TCTCTGAATCCTCCTCTGAGGAGCTATCTGTAACCAGCAAGAAATCTGCATCGACAGGTAGCACTGACTGCTCATAAGACCTTGTTTTCACTCCAGATTTTCCCATGACCGACTCAAATGGCTGATGCATAGGAAGAGTACCACTGGAGCTTCGACCAACTACCACCGGTCAATTCCGCTTTGGGACCACCCTGACTCTACCATCATTATAGGGGTATGGGGTTCGAGACAAAGAAAGATCAAGGCAACATATCAGTTTTTCCTATATACTTTACTTGGATCCGTTTTTATGCTATTAGCTATTCTGTTGATTCTTCTCCAAACAGGAACCACCGATTTACAAATTTTATTAACCATTGAATTTAGTGAGTGGCGCCAAATCCTTCTATGGATTGCTTTTTTCGCCTCTTTTGCCATCAAAGTGCCTATGGTACCAGTTCATATTTGGTTACCCGAAGCCCATGTAGAGGCACCTATGGCTGGATCCGTCATCTTGGCTGGAATTCTTTTAAAATTGGGAACCTACGGGTTTTTAAGATTTTCAATACCCATGTTTCCCGAAGCGACACTTTGTTTCACTCCTTTCATTTATACTCTAAGCGTGATTGCTATAATATATACTTCCTTGACCACTTTAAGACAGATCGATCTTAAGAAGATCATTGCCTACTCCTCAGTAGCCCACATGAATTTGGTGACTATTGGTATGTTTAGTCGGCCGGCGGCCGTTAGGTCACCTATTTTGAGTTATGGACACACGAGCAAGGCCAAAACATGTGTGCCGGGCATGCGACCCATCAACCTACTAGCAATAGGGGAGAAAACTTAGCATGTCGCAACAAAAGTGTCAATTCGAGGCGTCAGCAAAACACCGCCGTCTGTTCCTAAAACAAAACCCCTTAGCACCCCGGGACGGGAGTGGGGGACGGCCCTACGCAGACAGCAGCAACACCGGCTCTACAAAGTCCAAATCGAATCTTTCAGTTGGCTTTCCCGTGAATAAGAATTGTTGGGCGCGGCAAAGCGAGCACTTCTAGCTGTTTCGCTTGCTTCTTTCTTATTGTGGCGGCTATTATGGCGTGGCTGAAATGAACGAAAAGCGAGATGATTCAAATCGATTGATAGATGGCCTGATCTGTTCTGATAGATCGAAAGGTTTTCTATCAATAATAAGGGTTGACCTCTTTCTATCTATTGATGATACAAGATATCTATCTATTCTGGATCCATCAGAAATAAATCGATATGTATCTTATTTTTTCTACATCGTATGTAGAGCGCCCAAGCGTTTGGCCAGCTCAGTTCTATTATCCATCGGTCCAATGCACTGGCTCATCTCATGGAGGGAAAAAGCAAATGTAGTTAGTTGTCTTGTTGTTGTTCGCCGCCTCGACACATTCCCCGGCATCATCCCACACAGAAAGAAAGAGCGTGGAGCCCCGACCCGACCTGTAAGTCCGCTAACGTAAAGCGAGGAGTTGAGCCTGAACTGGCGAACTAAAGTCACTTTCATAACCATACTTCCTACAGCTAACACATGTCCAGTCCAGTGGGAACACGAAGCGCAAACGAACATGAGCTGCTATACCGAATCCCCCGCTGGCCATCGGGACCTAGTGGTAAGGCCATGATCCGCAGGGGAAGGGATCACTCATTCTTCTATTAGGGACAGGTGCACGAACGACAACTCCAAATGTCAGACATCCGCCGCCTATACCTACCGTTTAGGTGGCACCAGCGAGATCCAGCTAAGGTAAGGAACTTCGTGTCGCGGCTGCTCCACTCCGCCGCGGTCTTTTGAACTAAACTTCGTTGCCTTCCCGCGTGCGAAATGAATGGGCGTTGTGTCGTGGGTCAGTTTTGGGGCCGGGGGGGGGGGGCAGAGAGAGACCAGAAGAATGATTCATTTGGATCGACGAGCCATTTCGTGAATCAATAGAATGTCTCTCTATCCATATCTATTCTATCTTTATATGACGAGCCATCAAAAAAGAAGTATTTTTTTATGGCATGCGGGATGATTGCGCCTAGTAGCCACATATCAGGTGCACTCAATATGCAGGATTTCCGTTGGATCAGATCTTTCGCTTTGACAAATTTGGACCTAGCGAAAAGGACCCTAAGCCTTCGCGCAAACAAGCAAAGTAGAAGCAAGACGAGGAAGCAGAGCGGTCATAGAAGCAGTAGCTTCCCCCGACAATATACAATACAACAGTAGCGACCATGAATAAAAAGCCCCTTGTTTAACGAGTTCGCTGCTTTTCCCAGACCGGAGAAGGGCAACTACTTATTGATTGATCGCCTTTCTTTGATATGTGTTCAATCTAGTACAATACAAACTACAACTAGATCAAAGCGGAAGGGCCACTCACTATAGAAGCTATAACTAGAAAAGCCCTAGCCAATAGTTTAGTAGTCGGCCAAACCCCCATGCTCATGACATGTTCTTGATATTGATTGAGTTGGAGGGAGTCAGAGACTACCACGGAATCCTTCCATAGTCACCCCAGTGACCATCATCACCAAAGCTTTACGACAGTTTCCAAGACCCCTCATATAATCTCCAGTGGGGATCAGTCGGAGCACGTGGGAATGCCGACCACTACATAAGCTGCTGGCAGAGAAAGCTCGAAGAGCTTCCCTTCATTCACTTCGCGGATGAATGTATAAACATTGTTGACAAATGGAATACATTATGGAAAAAAATATGGCACGATACAATTCACATATATGATGACTGGCTAAACAAGATGGCATTGCATGATTCACGTATATGATGCCTGGCTAAAGAAGATGGCATTGCATAATTCCGATATACTCCCTCCGTTCCTAAATATTTATCTTTTTAGAGATTTCAAATGGACTACCACATACAGATGTATATAGACATATTTTAGAGTGTGGATTCACTCATTTTGTTCCGTATGTAGTCACCTGTTGAAATCTCTAAAAAGACAAATATTAGGGAATGGTGGGAGTATGATATAGAAACCAAACAGGTGGCATTCACACAAAGCAAATATAAACTAAGCTGATGACATATAAGATGTATAATGTAAGCAATGCAAGGCGCCATATGCATGATATGACCAACATCAGCATGCTAGGTTAGAGCAAACACCTCAGCTGGTAAACAGGCATGGTCAGCTCCTTTTGAAACTCCATCTGAACAATTATCTTCCTCTGCAATGCAATCTGGAAATGCAAGAGAAGGGGGGGGGGGGCACTTCGCCCACCATGGAGCAGCGTCTGCATGACATTATATTCGCATGCAACGGTCTTCTCTTTTTCTCTACATGTTCAGTATGATTGTGTAAAATATCTGACATGCATAACAATAAAAAATAGTTAGATTTTGTAAGGCCTAAGGGGTGCATGCAAAAATCAAGACTGATGGTAGCAAACGAGTGGATGGATCCAAAACTAATGATAGCAGGTAGATTATAGCTTCAATTTAAAAAGATAGACAATGGATCATCTATTGTTTGTTGCCCACCTAACATGAACCACATAGAAGACCCCAGATGAACTAGATAGTAGACAAATACTATTCGTTGCTGGCTCGATATGAGACCCATGGGCAATTCAAAACTCAAGATTGAACGATAAAGTAGCAGGTAATAATAACCGATGTATAACGTAAGCAAACACGAAAGACCGCGACCTCTCTTCTGGAACTGTGTAGTCCTCAGGTTCATCTGCTCAGTCGATGATGGTAATGCAGTTGGTGTGGCTGCCAGCAACGGGGAAGGTGATCTGAGGCAGCGAAAGAAAGTCTGCAGGGGGATCCCTGCTGCAGTGAACACTTCTGTCGATGGTGCACCTCAGGTGGGGTGGATGATGGCACGGCAGGAGCATGACATAACACACAGAGTTTTCTTTGATGCCAATCTGAAAATGAAGTAAATCTGTAAGGGCTCCTTAGAATTGGAGGATTCTATAAAGCAGGGACATGAAAAACACAGGAATATGATAGGAATGCACGTGCAAAATAGAGCATTTGGAAACATAGGATTTCAGTCAACCTGGGTGTTTGGCTCACATGAATTGGAAGAACAGAGGAATGAAGAAACAAAGTGATGCGATGAGTGTACAACCTCTTTGGCATAGCCTTGTGGACCTCAGCATCATTGGGTTCGACATGGAGGATGGTGATGATGCTGGTGTGACTATCGGAGGCAAGGAAGAAGATCCGAGGCCTCTGGAAACGGCGCCGAGGGTACTGCTCCACTGTGATGGACGGTTTCGTCGTTGGAGCAGCTTCGCTAAGGTGTACGGCGACGAGGCTGAAGCATGACAAGACAGACAACTTTAATCTAAAGTGGGACCCTAATATCATCCGCAATAGATGATGTTAAATACATCACCAAAAAGTGCTAGATGTAAAACACATCAGCCGTGTCACGGCCGCTCCGACAGATGCTGTAAGTACTGTTCACTCTGAACTTAACTGAAGAAAATGAACTTCACAGTCGAAACTGAATTTTTACTGTCAAAACTGATTGAACTAGTAACAGAGCATTGCAATAGATGTTTAGGGCGTTCGAGCACTAGTAGCAGAGAAGCAGTGATCTAAATCAGCAGACACTCGAGCAGGGAACGCACTAGCAGAGAGCAAGTCATGTAGTAGGACCGCGAGTGAGTGCTAAAGCAGCAACTCCTATAGCTGCCGGAGGTCGTGCAGCAGCAGCAGCAGCGCAAGCGAGATCAAGAGCAGAGCAGCAGCACGAACGAAAGCAGGAGCAGTGCAGCAGCGCGACTGACAGCAAGAACAGAGCCACATCACGAGGGAGAGCCGGAGCAGCTGCAACTAGTGCCGTTGTGGAAGTCACCGCCGAGGAAGCAACGACATGGGGGAGAGACCCCGTGGATGATGTGGCCGGCGACGGTACCGTCGATGGAGACGCCATGTCTGCTCGGTATCGAGCACCGGCAGCCCCATGAGATAGAATAAAAGATAAAATGCAGCGGTGAGTGCAGAACCTCCTTGGTGGCACCGAGTTGGCCTCAGCTTCATCGGAGGAATTGGTGAGGGTGCTGCGGTTCTGGTGGGGCAGGTCAAGACGGCGCTGTGGGGATTGAGGTGGCGCGATAGATGAGGCGAATGTTGGGGCAGCTCCTTGGAGGTGGAGGACGGGGCGGCTGATCCAACGGGACGACGAGATCGACAACGGATCCTCATCCAGTGCGGTGGATGAGGGACGACGAGCTGTTGCAGTGGATGACATAGTGGGGGGAAGAGTCTCTGGCTGGGCGGCGGTCGGGAGGCCGACGGAGGAGCGTGGGGTTTCGCGGGTTTTGGCAGCCTCAGTGTACGAATGGGGGGGGGGGCGAAGGGGGAGGGGGAGCCAAGCTTAGGGACGCGCTTGTCCAAAATGTAGGGTAAGTTACCAGCATACCCCCACCGGTTTTAACACCGCGATGTGGAGCTTCATTTCCGGCTGAGGGGTAGAAGGGGGATTTCGCGTGTCTGGGCTGCGGGAGCAATTTCGGATGAGGAGGGAGTTCTCGCGCGCGTCCAAATTTCGGGATAACAAGGCGCGGCGCGGGTTGAAGAAGCGGGAGTTTCAAAGCAGGTGAGACAAAAGATACTCGAGCTTGAAAATTTCGGGATAACAAGGTGTGGATTCCTTGTTCGGTAGAACAAACTTAACGTGTAAAAAAAATCATAAAAGACACAAGAGAGTCATGTCCCCTTTTACTATATTGCTATAGATGCCATTGAAAAAACTACAAGAAAAATGTAAAAAAATCGGGAGAACAAGATTACCCTGCACAGTACCAAATCGATTTGCACTTCCCTCAACGACAACAAAAAACAAATCAATTCCCACCAAAGAAAGATTAATGTCCCTTTTTATATGATTACAGATGCCACGATCTCGAATTTCAATTTTTGAATCCACGTTATGTTGAATTCGAATATATCATTAGGTGACCTTGCGGTTTATAGTTGATGTAGTCGTACATTTTGATCTTCCATCATATATGAACATTTTACTCCACCATGTGAATATATATATATTGTCGTCTACCATATGGACTAAATTTAATCAATTTTCCTTATTTGAATACGATTATTGTCAAGTTATACAATAATTTAAATATTATCTTGATAACAAAAAGACATGCATATAGCAGTAATCATATTTCACTATGAACTACATGTACCATACGCTCTCCAATTCAAATATCTGTATCCATTTTATGTTGAATTCAAATCATAGTACATTATTGGTCTAGGTAGCAAGATGTTCGGGATAATGTAAACCCTGTTTTCATACATATAATTTTTGGCTGAATTGGGACAAGTTTTGGTATAAGCCTCTTGCAAAACCGAATATTCTCTCAACAAGCCTTGTGGTTCCGAGAGGGAACGTGTCACCTTTGTGTGCAAAATGATATATGCTGCCCCCCTGATTTTATTTACAGAGGCAACATAGAACTATATGAGTGCCCTATTAAATTTTGGAATTATTTCGGGTTCATTTGGCCTTTTTATACATTAATTGAGTTTCTGGAGTTTTAATGTGCATAATCTAAATATGAATTGCATGCACATGCTCTGGTGCACCAAAGTGGGTTGAAAAATCACATGTGTGTTCTTAGTTGAATTTCTAGGTCCCATGGAAGAAATGAGAATGAAATTCAAACATCTGGGCGTCATGACTCTGCCGAGAACATCGCGAAACTTAGATTTTAAATTCATGTAAATCCAAAACTCGACTGGAAATCATGAAACTTGGCATGGTGTCATGTCATGACACTAACATGTTGTGGTAAAAAATTGGGCCGATTTGGAAGCTCGTGGTTCTAAGAGGGAACGTGCCACCTTTGAGTGTGAAACGATATACGCTGCCCCCCCGCCCTTGAGTTTCTTAACAAAGGCAACATAGAACTACATTAGTGCCATGTTAAATTTTGGAATTATTCCGGGTTCATTTGTCGTTTTTTATACATTAATTGAGTTTCTGGTCATTTAATGTGCATAAGTCAAATTTGAACTACAAGCACATGCTCTCGTGCACCAAAGTTGGTTGAAAAATCACATTTGTGTCCTCGGGTGAATTTCTAGGTCCCATGCAAGAAATGAGAATAAAATTAAAACATCTAGGCATCGTGGCTCGGCCGAGAACATTGAGAAACTTGGTTTTAAAATTCTTGTAAATCCAAAACACGTCTGAAAATCATGAAACTTGGCATGAATGTCATGTCATGGTACTACCATGTTGTGGTAAAAAAAATGGCCGAATAGGAACAAATTTTGGTATAAGCTTCTTGCAAACCGAAGCTTCTCTCAAGAAGGCTCGTGGTTCTGAGAGGGAACGTGTCACCTTTGAGTGCAAAACAATATACGTTCTCCCCCTTGAGTTTATTTACAAATGCAACATAGAACTACATGAGTGCCCTGTTAAATTTTGGAATTATTCCGGCTTCGTTTGGCCTTATTTACACATTATTTGAGTTTTTGGTCATTTAATGTGCATAATTCAAATTTGAACTACAAGCACGTGCTCCCGAGCACCAAAGTTGGTTGATCACATTTGTGTCCTCGGGTGAATTTCTACTCCCATGCAAAAAATGAGAATAAGATTCAAACATCTGGGCATCATGGCTCGGTCGAGAACATTGAGAAACTTGATTTTAAAATCATGAAACTTGGCATGGTGTAATGTCATGGTAGTACCATGCCGTGGTAAAAAAATTTGGCCGAATAGGAACAAATTTTGGTATAAGCTTCTTGCAAATCGGAGCTTCTCTCAAGAAGGCTCGTGGTTCTGGGAGGGAACTTGTCACCTTTGTGTGCATAATTCAAATTTGAAATACAAGCACATGTTCCAGTGCACCAAAGTTGGTTGAAAAATCACATGTGTGTCCTTGGGTAAATTTCTAGGTTCCATGCAAGAAATGGGAATGAAATTCAAAATTCTGGGCGTTGTGGCTGGGTTGGAAACATTGAGAAAATTAGTTTTTTAATTCCTATAAATCCAAAACACGCATGTAAATAATGAAACTTGGCTTGGTGCCATGACATGGAACCAACATGCTGTGGTAAATTTGCAGTCCGATTTGCGAAGGCGCACACATTGACAATCAACAAAGTCATTTTGGAACAAGTGGTGTCACGTTACAATCGGAAACACAAGTATTATTGAAACCGTGGGCGTTCTACTTACTAGTACCATTTACGTGCCGCCACGCGTCCCCATTTTTTATTAGCTAGGAGGCGCCGTGCAGGGTAGCTATTTGAGTACGAGAGGCGTGCGATCAGACCCCTGCGCGTGCTTATTAGGAGGAGAGCCCTTTGACCTCCATCTGCCGTCCACCTCTCTCCCAAGGTCTCCATTAATGGCGCCCGAGCCTCTGTTTAATGGCGTGGCTATGTCTCACTCGACTGAGATTTAAGAGAGAAAAAAGAAAATCTGAAAGCACGGATCTTGATGTAAGATCCGACGGACCTATATAGCATCTAGCGCGACTTATAGCAAGACTGATGAATATACAAGGACAAATTTTTTTTGATCAAAGAAGGGCTTGCCCCTTCCGATTTTCATTACTGAAAACCATCACAATTCACAAGAAGTTCAACACAACTCCAGCCTAACATGAAGGACTAAAAGCTACTCCCTCTGTCCCATAATATAAGACGCTTTTTGACACTAGTATAGTGTCAAAAAACGTCTTACATTATGAGACGGAGGCAGTACTAGATTGAAATCGCAACATCCCAAGAGGCCAACAAAGGCCAAACATCCGCGCTAGAACCCAACATTTCACAACCGATGACACGATCCACATCCTAAACCAATTATTACATCAAAAGAAACCAGGAAACTGAAGGAAGCCCAGCAGCAACTAGAAGAACAGCAACGCCAGGGTCGCCACAACAAGAGTTTTGTTCATTCTAGCCTCGCAACATTGATCTTCCAGAGAAAGATAAGGACGATTAATTGTCTTACATAATTAGAAAGATAATTAAAAAAGCCACATGCGGCTGCGCCAGAAATACACAAGGGCAAAAGAAGAAGGAAGACAATGATCTGGCTCGCTGATCTCTACTTTCTTGATGCATTACTGCAGGCCGCGGGAACTAGTCTCCGCGGCGAGCGGCGATGAGCTGTTTCGTGTCCTCAAGACGCTACTTGAGAACATTCACGGATTCCTCCACTAGCCTTTGGCGCTCATTGCAGAGCATGTCATTCTCGTCCATAAGTTTCTTGACGATGACGCCGGTCCTCTTCAACAAGGCACTGGTCTCCTCCTGCTGGTCTGCACTTCGGACGATCTTCTCCCTCACCAGGTCGTGCTCGGCCCGGAGCCTCTCATTGCCCTCCCTTAGTTGCCAGATGATGCTGGTAGCCTGTTCAAACGAGGCTTTCATGTCGTCCTGCAACCACGCCAAGCCGGAGATCTGATCCATCTGGCTATGGACGATCGCATGTATGCGCCTATAACAGTCGTCGCCTACCCGCGAGAAATTTTCCCAGGCCGCCATGGCGCAGCGGGACATCTCTGCCGCATTCGTGGCGCGGCCGGACATCTCTACTGCTTCCGCAGTGCGGCCGGACCAGTCTACTGCATCGACGGCGCGGCGTGGCCTCCGTGCTGCTTCAGCGGCGCGACGGGACCTCTGTGCTGCTACTTCCGCACGGCGGGACATGTCGGCTGCTCTCGCAGCAAGGCAGAACATCTCTCGTGCTTCCGCTTCCATGCTCGCCTATCCCTGGTGGCAATCTCTTGACCCAGAACTCACGCTGGCCATGGCAGACGCAAGGGAAGGATGCTGAATGACTTGTTTGTTTTTGTGGATGAGGAGTTGAGGAGGAATGTGCAGTCATCTTGGCATACTACTATTTATAACCGAGTACTAATACACTCCTAAGTGGGAAACCATTTAGGTTGTGATCGGTGTGAACAGGTTTGGAATTCAATATAGCATGGTACTAATACGCTCCTAAGTGGGAAACCGTTTAGGTTGTGATCGGTGTGAACAGGTCTGCAATTCAATATAGCGTGGAGTAATTTGGAATGTGATGAGACGCAAGCTCAAAATTTATTGACGGTTCTAGTTTCGAAGTGTGGCACTATTCCCGGATGGAGCACTTCTTTTTCTACTCCCTCCTTTTCGGTTTTATAGGGCTTATCTCAAAATATTAGTTTTTCCATTTTATAAGGCTCAATTTGGTTGTTCCCCAACACATGTTCAGATTCCAAGGTGCATTAAATCATTGCATGCAAGTATTAAGAGAAAATTGACCAATGCATGTACTTTATGCATGCACGCATTGCAATTAATGCATTGATAAACATAATTTTTTGAGAAAAACAAGAGCATTAATTAGGTGCTTTTGCAAACTACAAAAATATTCCACCACTCACCATAAACCGGAAAGGAGGGAGTACTGCTGTGTACGTGCAATAACTGGCACCGTCGTATACATATCTTATGATTAATGGGGCGTTTGACAGGAATACCCGCATGGCGAGATCTAGGCTAGTCCTTTTTTCAGACGCATTAAACCTATCTCTCGGGACTTCTCGCACGCACCATCGTGCCACCCACAAACATTTGTACTCTGAGTTTAGTAGTATGTTATACAGGTAGAGAAGAGGTGCACGCATGCACTTGTCCTCTCACACACGCGTCTGTTTTTTCTCGAAAAGGAGGATGATGACCCCCGGCCTCTGCATCTGGGAGTCACACACGCATCTGTAGCTACGAATTGTAGTGTTCTCAACCATCCGATTGGCTCTATCATGGATGTACCTATATACTAAAACATGTCTAGATACATCTATATTTTGACAAATGGAAGGCATGTATTGTGGAACGGAGGGAGTGCTTGTCATCAAAATGGATAAAAAGGGACGTATCTAGAACTAAAATACGTCTACATACATCTCCTTTTATCCATTTTGATGACAAGTAGTACTTCTTACCCAAAGGAACTTTATATCCAATAGACACAAAATATCCGTTCGACTGTTGGAAATTACTGATCTGATTTCAAAGTAATTTCTGCATCGCCACCAAAACCCACCATTTCTTAAGGTAAAGTAGACCAAGGTAATCCCTATGTTAGCATATTACTAAGATAAACAGAAGGCACTATCGAAACATTTAGGACGTGAGCTTGTCAATCTGAATGTGGAGGGACAGAAGCTTAGCCCCGGCCAGTAGCTTGGTCGGAACTGTCAAGAAGGTTAGCTCCTACACGTCGACGTCGCCGGGATCCTTGCTGCTTGTCACCTTGATTTCCACCTCGACGGCGTCGGTCGTGCCTTTGGGCTCCCCCGGCGGGCCGTTCGCCCATAGCTTGGCCAAGTAGTGCGGCAGTGGGGACGCCCCCGCTCTGATGCAGACAACCGACACGGTGATAGGCGCGCCGATGTCGAGGACGCCGCCGACCAAGAAAAACGCGCGGCTATAACCTTTGGCCGGACTCCTGGACTATGAAGATACAAGATTGAAGACTTCGTCCCGTGTCCGGATGGGACTTTCCTTGGCGTGGAAGGCAAGCTTGGCGATACGGATATGTAGATTTCCTCCCAAGCTTGGCGATACGGATATGTAGATTTCCTCCCATTGTAACCGACTCTGTGTAACCCTGGCCCTCTCCTGTGTGTATATAAACCGGAGGGTTTTAGTCCGTAGGACTAACAACATTCATACCATAGGCTAGCTTCTAGGGTTTAGCCTCTCTGATCTCGTGGTAGATCTACTCTTGTACTACCCATATCATCAATATTAATCAAGCAGGAGTAGGGTTTTACCTCCATCGAGAGGGCCTGAACCTGGGTAAAAACATTGTGTCCCTTGTCTCCTGTGACCATCCGCCTAGACGCACAGTTCGGGACCCCCTACCCGAGATCCGCCGGTTTTGACACTGACATTGGTGCTTTCATTGAGAGTTCCTCTGTGTCGTCATCTTTAGGCCCGATGGCTCCTCCGATCATCAACAACGACGCGGTCCAGGGTGAGACTTTTCTCCCCAGACAGATCTTCGTATTCGGCGGCTTTGCACTGCGGGCCAATTCGCTTGGCCATCTGGAGCAGATTGAAAGCTACACCCCTGGCCATCAGGTCAGATTTGGAAGTCTGAACTACACGCCTGACGTCCGCGGAGACTTGATCTTTGACGGGTTCGAGCCATAGCCGAGCGCGCCGCACTGTCACGATGGGCATGATCTAGCTCTGCCGCCGAACAGTGTCAGGAGGCCGCACCAGTGTCCGCTCCGACCCTTAGCTCGGAGCTGACTGCACCAATCGAGGACGGGTGGTTGGACACCGCCTCGGAGGCTGCAATCTCTATGGCGATTGAGCCGAATACCACCCTTGTCCTTTGCGAAGCTCGGGACTCCGAGGTACCGGACTCTTTTCTGGACTCCGAACCTTCCGCGCCCCTGCCGATTGAACCTGATTGGGCGCCGATCATGGAGTTCACCGCCGCAGACATCTTTCCGCACTCGCCCTTCGGCGACATTCTGAATTCACTAAAGTCTCTCTCTTTATTAGGAGAGTGCTGGCCGGACTATGGTCAGCAAGGTTGGGATGCGGACGACGAAGAAATTCAAAGCCCACCCACCACCCACTACGTAGCCACCATCGATGATTTAACTGACATGCTCGACTTCTACTCTGAAGACATCGACGGTGTGGACGACGATGCAGGAGACGACCAAGAACCAATGCCTATAGGGCACTGGAAGGCCACCTCGTCATACGACATATACATGGTGGACACCCCAAAAGAAGGGAATGTCGATGGAACAACGGAGGATGACCCCTCCAAGAAGCAGCCTAAGCACCGGCGTCAGCGGCGCCACTCTAAATCCCGCCAAAGAAAAGATAATAACACCTCGGACAGTGCCAAAGACAACCCCCTCCAGCAGGATTTAGCGTAGGAGGATGGAGAAGCCAGCCCTCATGAGAGAGCGGCAGATAGAGAGGTAGAGGACGATAATTACATGCCTCCCTCTGAAGACAAGGCAAGCCTCGACGACGACGAATTTGTCGTGCCTGAGGATCCCGTCGAACAAGAGCGTTTCCAACGCAGGCTTATGGCCACGATGAGTAGCCTCAAGAAAAAAACAGCAGCAGCTTAGAGCTGACCAAGATTTGCTAGCCGACAGATGGACTAAAGTCCTTGTGGCCGAAGAGTACAAACTCGAACGCCCCTCCAAGAGCTACCGAAAGCGCAGGTTGCTACCCCAATTAGAGGAGTAAGCACCTAAACCTACATCACCAGCGCACGACGCGGCCGACCGGCCACTTCGTGGCCGCGACAGAGAGGCCTCTCGGCCATCCACTCAAGCCGCACCCAGGCGTCGCTCAAAAAATACCAAGGCACGAAGAAATGCGCGAGACCTGCGAGACATATTGGAGGACAAGGCAAGGCAAACAAGATCGATCTACAGATCGCGTGGGCGCCCCACGACACGTGACGATAACCGTCACGCCGGATATGGCAAATACGGCCAGGCCGAACACAACAGACAAAGCTCATATGAGCTACGTCGTGATATAGCCCAGTACAGAGGCGCCGCACACCCACTATGCTTCACAAATGAAGTAATGGATCATCAAATCCCCGAGGGTTTTAAACCCGTAAACATCGAATCATACGATGGCACAATAGACCCTGCGGTATGGATCGAGGGTTATCTCCTTCATATCCACATGGCCCGCGGTGATGATCTACACGCTATCAAATATCTCCCACTGAAGCTTAAAGGACCAGCTCGGCATTGGCTTAACAGCTTGCCAGCAGAGTCAATTGGTTGCTAGGAGGACCTGGAATCCTCATTCCTCGACAATTTCCAGGGCACATATGTGCGACCACCAGACGCTGATGACCTAAGCCACATAATTCAGCAGCCAGAGGAATCGGGCAGACAATTCTGGACACGGTTCCTAACCAAAAAAATCAAATAGTCGACTGTCCGGATGCAGAGGCCCTCGCAGCCTTCAAACATAACATCCGTGACGAATGGCTTGCCCGGCACCTAGGACAAGAAAAGCCGAAATCCATGGCAGCCCTCACAACACTCATGACCCGCTTTTGCGCGGTAGAAGACAGCTGGATAGCTCATAGTAATAACATGAACAAGAGCCCTGGTAATTCGGATACCAAGGAAAACAATGGCAGGTCACGTCGCAACAAGCAAAAGCTCCGCATTAATGGCGACAATGCTGAGGATATGGTAGTTAATGCCGGATTCAGAGGCTCTAAACCCGGTCAGCGAAAAAAGCCATTCAAAAGAAATACTCCGGGCCCGTCCAGTTTGGACCGAATACTCGATCGCTCGTGCCAGATACACGACACCCCCGAAACACCGGCCAATCACACCAACAGGGATTGTTGGGTGTTCAAGCAGGCAGGCAAGTTAAGCGCCGAAAACAGAGACAAGGGGCTGCATAGCGATGACGAGGAGGAGCCCCGACCGCCAAACAATAGGGGACAGAAGGGCTTTCCCCCACAAGTATGGACGGTGGACATGATATACGCAACCCACATCCCCAAAAGGGAGCGGAAGCGTGCACTCAGGGACGTATATGCGTTGGAGCCAGTCGCCCCAAAGTTCAACCCGTGGTCCTCCTGCCCGATCAGTTTTGATCGAAGGGACCACCCCACCAGCATCCGCCACGGCGGATTCGCCGCATTGGTTCTAGACCCAATCATTGACGGATTTCACCTCACTCGAGTCCCCATGGACGGCGGCAGTAGCCTGAACCTGCTTTATCAGGATATAGTGCGAAAATGGGCATAAATCCCTCAAGGATTAAACTCACAAAGATGACCTTTAAAGGCATCATACCAGGTGTAGAGGCCAACTGTACAGGCTCAGTTACACTCGAAGTGGTCTTCGGATCCCCGGATAATTTCTGAAGCGAGGAGTTAATCTTTGACATAGTCCCGTTCCGCAGTGGCTATCACGCCCTGCTGGATGAACCGCATTTGCAAAGTTCAATGCGGTGCCGCACTACGCATACCTCAAGCTCAAGATGCCAGGCCCTCGAGGAGTCATTACGGTCAATGGAAACACCGAACGCTCTCTCCGAACGGAGGAGCATACGGCGGCCCTTGCGGCAGAAGTACAAAGTAGCCTCTCAAGGCAATTCTCCAGTCCGGCTATTAAACGTCCGGACACCGTCAAGCGCGCCCGGAGTAACCTACAACAAGACCGCCGGGCACGTTCCGAGCAAGCGTAGCAGTGCAGCCCCAACCCCAGCCCTCGCGAAATTGCAAAACTAGTACCACTCGTACATAATTATGCTCTGGAAATACCATGGGCATAAGGGGAGGGGCACAACCACGACACACCCAAAATGCGGCTCAACTGCACTAGGGGCTCCCAATTTTGTAATTTCTTTTTTCTTAATTTCAGGACTCCGCTCTCCGGAAGGCCTGTCCGGCAGTACAATCGCCGAACACACGATGCAACAACCAGGGAGGCAACAAGTTACGTCGAACGTCCAGGTGGTCTCTATAACGAGCTATATACCTGTCTTACATAAAGTCTCGCAGCTTGCCCATGGAGGGGGACATATCAAATAATCCCATCTCTTGCTTATCGCACTATTTGTATCGTTCTGCTTTCACAACAGCCTTTTAATAAACAATACATAGCTCTTGTCTATTATTGCATTCATTTTTTATGTAAATATGTTCAGTTATGACATTATGCAACCGTACACTTTGGTATGGCCAATACACCAGGGGCTTAAGTACCCCAGAATATGGTGTGAGAAGTCTGAACACTCTCACGAGTGCGGCACCCCGAACTTATAGCATTATATGCATCGGCTCCGAATCATGTCTTGGGTCAATAGTTGGGTTTGCCCGGCTCCCATGTTTTGGTACCTTACGTTCCGTTATATCGGCTAAGGTAGCGCTGGGAGAACTGCTGCGATTGTGCCCCAGTTGAGCTGGGTTAAGCACCTCAGTAGAGAAAGCTAAAACTGACCGTCATGATAGGGCGAGAGCCGGTCGCTGTTCAAGAGGTTTTCGAGTCCCTAAAGACTTATGCCGCTTAGAGCGAGGAGCTGGCTTTGTCCAGCCTAGGCGTGGATAGCGCCCCGAACTCAGTCTTCCGAATACTAGGGGCTTCGCCAAAATTTAAAATTATAGAATTCTATGGCTAAGTGAGAGTGATAAAGCATTATAGTCCGATTGCCTTGTTCGTTGTGCTGAGCGCCTCCCTCGAAGGACCCAAGAATGGGAACAAGAGCGCTCAGGTTTATCCCAAACACCCCATCACTCGTGGCATGGGGGTAGAAGCCGACAACTCGCATCTCTCAGATTTAATAAACGGCCGCACAGAAGGTAATATTTTAAATTCAAAAAGCATTGCTTAGCGCATATGAAAAAGTTTTTAGCGCACAGGATAACACGAGCGAGTTTACTCAAAAATTACATCCTTGGAACACTCATTCGCCACAAGGCAGGCACCCTTCAGGACGCCCTCATAATACAACTCGGGATTGCGATGCTCCTTCCCCTCCAGTGGCCCATATGTCACCAGCTTCTCAGCATCCATCTTGCCCAAGTGTACTTTAACACGGGCAAGGGCCCTACGGGCGCCTTCGATGCATATGGAGCGCTTGATGATTTCAAGCCATGGATAGGCATCCAGCAGCCGCCTCACCAGCCCAAAGTAGCTCCCAGGCATGGCCTCCCCAGGCCATAGCCGGCCTATAAGGCCCTTCATGGCCTGTTCGGCTGCCTTATGAAGCTCGACCAGCTGCTTCAGCTGGTCTCTCAAAGGCACCGGGTGTCTGGCCTCAACATATTGGGACCAGAACACCTTCTCCGTCGAGCTCCCTTCCTCGGCTTGGTAGAATACGGCAGCGTCGGACACACTGCGGGGCAGATCTACGAATGCTCCTGAAGAGCTCCGGACTCGGGTAAGTAACAAGTAATTTAATTTCACGTGCTTGCTTTGCATAAAGAATGCCTTACCCGCCGCTATCTTTTTCATCGCCTCAATTTCCTGGAGAGCTTTTTGGGCTTCGGCCTTGGCAGATTTGGCACTTTCAAGTGCCGAGGCAAGCTCGGACTCTCGAGTCTTTGAGTCAAGCTCCAAACTCTCGGGTTTCTTCACAAGAGCGTGGAGCTCTTGCTGCACCTCCGCCACCCGCGCCTCCTGCTTTTCTTGCTCGGTGCACTCCACAGCCGCATTGTCCTCGGCCTTGGACATTGCTTCCTTCAGGGTCGCCACCTCGCTTGTGGCCCCTGTAATACTCACGTTGGTCCTGTCATTATTTGCAACCAGATCTTTTATAGACTTACATAAGGTACTACTTACCTTCCTTGTCCTCGAGCTGCTTCTTGGCAAGGCCGAGCTCGTTATCGGACCGCTCGAGGCTCTGCTTCAATGCATCGACCTCCGCAGTCAGTGCGGTAGAGGTCAGCAGCGCAACCTGCGTTCCCATATTGACATACTTATGTTAGACTCCTATGTATATCTTTTTAGATCCTCAGTCCGGCTTTTCTTTCCGAACACCAAACTGAGCATCAGGGGCTACTGTCTATGTGGTAATATTTTTACATATCTTAAATACATACCTCAAAGCCTGTTAGAAGGCTGGCACAGGCTTCTGTCAGCCCGCTCTTGGCGAACTGAACCTTCTGGATCACCGCACTCATAATAGTGCGGTGCTCCTCTTTGATGGATGCGCCGTTAAGCACCTCTAGCAAATTATCTGGTGCCTCCGGTTGGATAGAGGTTACCGGCGTTGTAGGCTTGCCCTTCTTACTAGGGGCCGCCTGCCGGATTCCGGAACCACTGAAGGTTCCGGTGCGGTGTCCGGCCCAGGGCCAGACTTAGAGCCCTCTGGGGTTTCATCCCCTTTGGGCCTGGAGTCCGGGAGGTCGCCTCGCGGCGCCTCTAGGACCACCTCCTCCTGGCTTAGCCCCTTTTGGGACTCCACCTCGACATCGTCCGTAGGACGAGGGGAGGTAGCAGTCGGGAGTGAAAGACTATTCACATCTGACGAATCCAGGGAGCCGCTCGACGAAGCGTCGAGCCGGGCCTTGGGCAGACTGCATGATTATATTTGGCGTCAGAAGATACTGTGCAATACAGGAACGCCATGAGTTATTCTGGTGTCTAGATACTTACGATTTTGCCAGGGGCTTGGCCCTGGATGGCCACTCCTCTCCGCCGTCGTCGGCGTCGTAGTCTGGAAGAAGGGTCTTTCCCTTCTTGGACCCTCCAGCCTCCCATTTGGGGCGGACTTCCTTTTCTTTCCTCCCCTCGTTGGAGGGGGAGAGGCTTCTTCTTCCTCCTCCTCGTCTTCGTGGGAGGAGTGCGCTTCGGAGTCATCGGGCGATGAATCCGACACACCAGGCGCCGGGAACTCTTTCGAGTTCCCGTGGCCTTCTTCTTGGCCTTCTTATCCGGCACCACGTAAGGTGCCGGAACCAGCAGCTTCGCTAAGTGGGCATCTGCTAGGCCTTCGGGCAATGGAGCCGGACAGTCGATCTGTCCGGACGTCTTCTGCTAGTCCTGTCAATGGAACGGGAGCTTAGATCCCGTGTAGAGTCAAACTATGAAAAATAAGTATCATGTAAAGGGTAAAACAAGCTTACTCTACAGGCTTAGCGCTTTGCGCAGAATCCGCGATCCTCGGTAATGGGAGGGGGAACCTCGGTGCCCTTGAATAGCACCTTCCAGTCATCTTCATGCGTTGTGTCAAAGAGCCTGGACAAATTTTGGTGCTGGGCCGGGTCGAACTCCCACAAGTTAAAAGCCCGTCGTTGACACGGGAGGATCCGGCGGAAGAGCATGACCTGGACTACGTTGACAAGTTTAACCTTCTTGTCCACCAGGTTTTGGACGCAGGTTTGGAGTCCGGTCACCTCTTCCGAATTACCCCACGATAGGCCCGTCTCTTTTCAGGAGGTGAGCCGTGTGGGGATGCCAAATTGGAATTCGGGGGCCGCTGCCCATTCAGGGTCACGCGGCTCGGTGATGTAGAACCACCCCGATTGCCACCCTTTGATGGTTTCCACAAAGGAGCCCTCGAGCCATGTGACCTTGGGAATCTTGCCCACCATGGCGCCTCCGCACTCTGCTTGCCGGCCTCCCACTACCTTCGGCTTGACATTGAAGGTCTTCAGCCATAAGCCGAAGTGGGGCTTGATGCGGAGGAAGACCTCGCACACGACGATAAACGCCGAGATGTTGAGGATGAAGTTCGGGGCCAGATCGGGGAAATCCAGGCCGTAGTAGAACATGAGCCCCCGGACAAATTGGTGGAGTGGGAAGCCCAGTCCACGGAGGAAATGGGGGAGGAACACCACCCTCTCATGGGGCCTGGGGGTGGGGATGAGCTGCCCCTCATCTGGGAGCTGTTGCGCAATGTCATTGGACAAGTATCCGGCTTTCCTCAACTTTTTGATGTGCCCCTCCGTGACGGAGGAGGCCATCCACCTGCCTCCCGCTCCGGACATGGCTGGAGAAGGTTGAGGTGGGAAGTGCGGACTTGGGCACTGGAGCTCGAGTGCGGGGAAATGGATAAGCAAAGGAGGAAGAAGGCGTAGGTGAAAAAGGTGGATCCTTATCCCCTTATATGGGCGGACGAAACTATGTGCCCCCACCATCCTGGTAAAACTCGCTTATCTCCCAAGCACCGTGATTAATGGGACGGTTGGGTTACCCACGCGCGTATTGATGAGAATCCCGGAATAAGGGGACACGATCTCTGCTTCGACAAGACGTGCCAAGGAAACCGCCTCGCTAAACGCACTGAGGTGGGACAGTAAAATGATTCAGATAACGGCTTGGCCGTGGCATGATGTCACGCTGCGGAATACGTCAGTAGATTAGATTTGTACAAATATTATTCTCTCTATGGTGGTATGTGGAACTTATTTTGCAGAGCCGGACACTATCCTTGTGTTCAAAATCTTCTATGAAGTATTTAGAGGAGGAACCCGCCTTGCAATGCCGAAGACAATCTGCGCGCCGGACTCTTCGTCATTGAAGGCTGGTTCAGGGGCTACTGAGGGAGTCCCGGATTAGGGGGTGCCCGGATGCCCAGACTGTAACCTTTGGCCGGACTCCTGGACTATGAAGATACAAGATTGAAGACTTCGTCCCGTGTCCGGATGGGACTTTCCTTGGCGTGGAAGGCAAGCTTGGCGATACGGATATGTAGATCTCCTCCCATTGTAACCGACTATGTGTAACCCTGGCCCTCTCTGGTGTCTATATAAACCAGAGGGTTTTAGTCCGTAGGATGAACAACATTCATGCCATAGCCTAGCTTCTAGGGTTTAGCCTCTCTGATCTCGTGGTAGATCTACTCTTGTACTACCCATATAATCAATATTAATCAAGCAGGAGTAGGGTTTTACCTCCATCGAGAGGGCCCGAACCTGGGTAAATACATCGTGTCCCTTGTCTCCTATTACCATCCGCCTAGACGCACAGTTCGGGACCCCCTACCCGAGATCCACCGGTTTTGACACCGACAGTCCTCCTCCGCGAACAGCAAGAGCCATGGCTCCGACAGTGGCACTTGCAGCTGGAGCACCTTGCCGTACTGGATCCTGTGCACGGGCATGGGATGCGCGGTGCTGATGTGGTGGTAGAGCGCCGGCGGTGGGCCTTCGTAGCCGCAGACGGGCACGGGGCATTTGCAGGGCGCGAGGGGACACACGCTCTAGTGATCGGCGAGCTTGTGGTAAGTTACGTAGAGCCCACAACCTTCGTGCGGGCACTCCACTCTCACCGACGAAAGGACGGAGTCCACCGCCGTGTTCCGCACGTTGAAGCCACTGCTGAGGGAGTCCTGGATAAGGGGGTATCCGGACAGCCGGACTATATGCATCATCCGGACTATAGAAGCGTCAAGATACAAGACTCAAGACTTCGACTCATGTCCGGATGGGACTCTCCTTTGTGTGGAAGACAAGCTTGGTGATCCGGATATTATGTTTCCTTCCTTGTAAACCGACTCCATGTAAACCCTAGCTCTCCGGTGTCTATATAAACCGGAGAGCATGGTCCTTAGAAGGCCGATCACAATTACAATCATACCATCATAGGCTAGCTCATAGGGTTTAGCCTCTACGATCTCGTGGTAGATCTACTCTTGTATTCCACATATCTTCAATATTAATCAAGAAGGAAGTAGGGTTTTACCTCCATCGAGAGGGCCCGAACCTGGGTAAACATTGTGTCCCTCGCTTCCTGTTACCATCAGCCTAAGACGCACAGATCGGGACCCCCTACCCGAGATCCGCCGGTTTTGACACCGACATTGGTGCTTTCATTGAGAGTTCCTCTGTGTCGTCGCTTCGAGGCTTGATGGCGTCTTCAATCGTCAACAACACGGTCCAGGGTGAGGCTTTTCTCCCCGGACAGATCTTTGTGTTCGGTGGCTTCACACTGCGGGCCAATTCGCTTGGCCAGTTGGAGCAGATCGACAGCTTCGCCCCTGGCCACCAGATCAGGTTCGGAAACTTGAACTACACGGCAGATATCCACGGAGACTTGATATTTGATGGAATCGAGCCTGCGCCAGGAGCGCTGGACAGCCACGACGAGCACGACATAGATCTGCTGTCGGACAGTGCCCGGGACATCATCCCCGAAGCAGCCTTGGATCTAAATCCAGGATAGGTTGCATTGCCTACGGACGGAGGGCTGGACCCCGCTCCGTAGGCCGCACACTTATTGGTGGTAGAATTGAACACAGGTCCCACCGCTGTGGAGGCCTATAATCCCGGACCCTCGGACTCATATCCGGCTGTTGGTCCTGGTCCGCTCACTCTCGAGCCAGTCGAGCCAGGTTGGGCTCCGGTAATGGAGTTTACCGCCGCGGACATCTTTCAGCACTCACCCTTTGGCGACATGCTGAACTCATTGAAGTCTCTCTCTTTGTCAGGAGACTCTGGGCCAAACTATGTCCGGCTGGAGTGGGAAGCAGGCAACGAAGGAATTCACTCCCCACCCACCACCCACTTTGTCGCCACGATCGATGATTTAACCGACGTGCTCGACTTTGACTTCGAAGACATCAACGGTATGGACGACGATGCAGGAGACATATAGGAGCCACCGCTTATAGGGCAGTGGACAACCACCTCTTCATACGATATATATATGGTGGACACTCCGTCAGAAACGAATGGCAATGAGGCAACAGAGGATAACCCCTCCAAGAAGAAATAAAAGCATGGGCATCGCCAGCGCCGCTCCAAGCCCCGCCAAGGCAATACCGGCGCTGGAGATGATAATAACCCGGACGGTGCCGATGATGAATACAACCCCAAACAGCCCGCCTTCGAGCAGGATGAACAAGAAGACAGGCATAACAGCCCAGACGAACAGACAACTACATGCCCCTCTCCAAAGACGAGATTAGCCTCGACGACGACGAGTTTGGCGTACCCGAAGACCCCGCAGAGCAGGAGTGCTTCAAGCGCCGGCTTATTGCCACTGCGATAAGCGTGAATAAGAAGCAACAGCATCTCCAAGCTGATCAAGATCTGCTCACAGACTGATGGACAGAAGTCCTGGCAGCCGAGGAATACGGACTCGAGCGCCCCACGGCTGACCGGCCGCCTTGAGGTCGGGACAAAACGGCATATCAGCCGAAATCCCAGCCCGTACCCCCGCACGGCCCGGGGCAATACCCAGGACCTGCGCGATAAACTGGATAACGTCGCAGGACAACCAAGATCGATCTATGGATCGCGGGGGCGCGCCGAAGCACATGACGATGACCGTCATACTGGATACACTAACAGCAAATCCGGCCGGGCCGAATACAACCAGTCAGACGCAACCGGACTGTGCCGTGACATAGCCCGACATAGAGGCGCCACACACCCCCTATGCTTCACTGATGAAGTGATGGATCACGAATTCCCAGAAGGGTTTAAACCCGTAAACATCAAATCATACAATGGCACCACAGACCCCGTGGTATGGATCTAGGATTTCCTTCTCCACATTCACGTGGCCCGCGGAGATGATCTACATGCCATCAAGTCTCTTCCCCTTAAGCTCAAAGGACCTGCCCGACACTGGCTAAACAGCCTGCCTGCAAATTCCATTTGCAATTGGGAAAACCTGGAAGACGCATTCCTTGACAACTTCCAGGGCACATATGTGCGACCTTCGGATGCCAATGACTTGAGCCACATAACTCAACAGCCCGGAGAATCAGCCAGGAAATTCTGGACTCGGTTCCTTACTAAAAAGAACCAAATAGTCGACTGTCCGGACACCGAAGCCCTGGCATCTTTCAAGCATAATATCCGTGACGAGTGGCTCGCCAGACACCTCGGCCAGGAGAAACCCAAGTCCATGGTAGCTCTTACGACACTAATGACCCGCTTTTGCACGGGCGAGGACAGCTGGTTGGCTCGCAGTAGCACTACGCCACATTCTGGAACTTCAGATGTCCGGGACAATAATGGCAAGCCACGGCACAACAGACACAAGCGACTGAACAACGGTGACATCACCGAGGATACGGCGGTCAACGCCGAATTCAGCGGATCGAAATCCGGTTAGCGGAAGAAGGCATTCAAGCGCAACAATCAAGGACCGTCCAGTCTGGACCGTATACTGGAGCGCTCATGCCAAATTCAAGGCACCCCAGACAAGCTAGCCAACCACATCAACAGAGACTGATGGGTCTTTAAACAGGCCGGCAAAATAAATACCGAAAACAAGGACAAGGGGTTGCACAGCGACGATGACGATGAGCCCCGGCGTCTGAACATGGGGGGCAAAAGAAATCCCCCCCAGGTGAAAACGGTCAACATGATCTACGCCACCCACATCCCCAAGCGGGAACGAAAGCGAGCACTGCGGGACGTATATGCGATGGAGCCAGTCATTCCCAAATTCAACCCATGGTCAGCTTGTCCGATCACCTTTGATCGTAGGGATCATCCTACTAGCATCCGTCACGGCCGCTCAGCCGCATTGGTTTTAGACCCAATTATAGACAGATTTCACCTCACAAGAGTCCTTATGGACGGAGGCAACAGCCTGAACTTGCTTTATCAGGACACAGTGCAAACCACCAATCCAGCGACGACATCTTCAAGCTCCGTCAAGCGAGGGCGGAACACCCCACAGCAAGATCAGCAGACACGACAAGAGCATGACTAGCAGTCCGGCCTCCGCTCAAATCCCATCAAAGCAGCATTCGTGCCACACATACACAATTACGCACTCAAATACCATGGGCACAGGCGGAGGCATATCAGGGGCTCAGTTAACATTACGATATCACTTCATAACCTTTCCATTCACCTTTAAGGACATTGCTTTAGTGCAGCTTCTCCAGAATAGCCGGATTGTCGGACTTACATAGGAGAGGAAACCCAGGAGGCAACAGGCTTTGGGCACAGCAGGAAACATCCAGGTGGAATCTATTTACGATCATTATTCCTGCTCTATCTATTTGTACGCAGCCTGCCCCTGGATAGGATATGTAAAATCATCCTATTTTGTCTCCGCTTAATGCATACATTGTAAACATACGCTTAAACGTACTATTTATCAATGGTAGACCACATATAGCGTCAGCTTACTTATTTTATTTGAGCATTTTTTATAAATGTCTATTTCATTTTGCACCCGTACACTTTGGTACGTGTAGTTTGCCAGGGGCTTCTTATGGTACCCCATAATACGGCAAGTTAAGTCCGAACACTTTCAATAGTGCGGCACCCCAAACTTATAGCCTTATATGCATCAGCTCTGAATCATGTCTTGGGTTATAGTTGGGATAGCCCGGCTCCCTTGCTTTGGTGCCTTACGTTCCGTTAATTCGGCTAAGGTACCGCAGGGAGAACTACTGCGATCGTGCCCTGGTTCTGCCGGACGAGCACCTCAGTAGAGAAAGCACAAAACTGTCTGGCAAGATGTGGCGAGAGACTGGTCGCTGTTCGAGAGGTCTTAAAATCCTTAAAGATTTTTCCGCTTTAGGCGTTAATTCGGCTTTGTTTGATATAGGCATGTATAACGCCCCAATTCGGCCTTCCGGATTCTAAGGGCTTCGCTGAAATTTAAAATCATATACTTCTATGGCTGAGTGAAGTTTATAAAGCCGTATAGTCTGATTGCCTGGTTCGCTGCGTTGGACACCTCCTTAAGGGACCAAACATTTTGATAAAGAGTCTCCGGGTTTTCCACAAACACCCCAGTACTAGTTACACGGGGGCGGAAGCCGACGACTAGCCTACTTTCAGAATTTGATAAACAGCCGCACAGAAGGTAATATTTTAAATTACAAAAGCGCTACATAGTGCAAGTAACTTCGTCTTTAAATTACAAACATGACAGAAGTGAATTCATTCAAAAATTATGTCTTTGCTACATTCATCGGCCATGAGGCAAGCACCCTTCATAACGCCATCATAATACTTCTCGGGGACGCGATGTGGCTTGCCCTCTGGCGGCCTGTCCTTCACCAGCTTCTCTGCATCCAGCTTGACGCAATGCACCTTGGCGCGGGAAAGGGCCCGGCGGGCACCCTCGATGCAAACGGATCGCTTGATGACTTCCAGTCATGGACAGGAATCCACCATCCGCTTGATCAGGCCGAAGTAGCTGGTGGGCAGAAGCTCACCATGCCATATCCGGACTATGAGATCTTTCATAGCCACTTCAGCTGCCTTGTGGAGTTTGACCAACTACTTCAGTTGGTCACTCAGAGGCGTTGCATGCTCGGCCCCAGCATACTGGGACCAGAACAACTTCTCCGTTGAGCTCCCCTCCTAGGCACGGTAGAACCCGTGACATCTGATACACTGCATGGCAGGTCTGCGAATGCCCCTGGAGAGCTCTGTATTCGAGTAAGTAAAAGAAACGCCTCCTCCACATGTTTGCATTGCATAAAAAATTTCTTACCCGCCGCTATTTTCTTGGCGTCCTGGATCTCTTGCTGAGCCCTCTCGGCTTCGCCCTCGGCATCTTTTGTATTTGTAAGGGCCTTCGCAAGCTCAGCCTCCTCTGCTTTAAGCTCCCGCTCTGCAGACTCGAGCTTCTTGCCGATCTCCTGGAGCTCTTCTTGTACCTCGCCCACTCGGGCCTCTTGCTTTTTGCGCTCCTTGAGTTCTGAGGCCACTTTGTGTTCGGCCTCGGACAACACCTTCTTGAGAGACGCCACTTCGGTGGCGGCCTCTGTTACCACATCACGACGTCTCATCGTTAGCATAATCAAATTTTATTTACTATTTATTATATGAGAGAGGGGAATCATTCAACTTTGTTCTGTTCCAGCTGCCTCCTCGCGAGGCCAAGCTCTCCCTGTGCCCGCTCTAAATCCTGCGTCAGGCCGGCTATTTCAGCCGTGCGAGCAGCAGCGGCCAGCAGCATAGCCTGTTTATTTACATTCACACTTATTGTTAGACTCCTGTGGATTATAATTGACCCTCCATTTGGTTTTTCTTTTCGAACACCAAACAGAGTATCAGGGGCTACTACCTATCGGGTGGTGATTTTACACATTTTTACTGCTTACCTCAAATCCTGTTAGGAGGCTGGTGCAGGCTTCAGTTAGTCCGCTCTTGGCGGACGAAACCTTCTGAATCACCGCACTCATGAGAGTACGGTGCTCTTCATCTAGGGAAGCGCCTTGAAGCGCTTCCAGCAGACAATTCGGCGCCTGGGGCGCAACGGAAGTCCTTGATATAGACGGCCCTCCCTCCGTAATGAGGGGCTGCCCGCCTAAGTCCGGAACCACTGAAGGCTCCGGAACAGTGTTCGGCTGAGAGCCCAGCTTGCTGTGGCTCTCATCGACACGATCCGCGGGGACCTTGAACCCCGCGAGTCCGACGCCTGGGACGCCGCCCTGAGGCGCCTCCAGGGCCACCTACGCCATCGTCGGGAGCCTTCGGTACAACACCTCCGTGTCGTCCGCAGGGTGAGGAGACGTGGCCGTCGGGAGTGAGTTCATTGCTGACTCACTCAAGGACCGATCCGAAGATGACACTCCCGGATGGGCCCTGGCCGGACTGTATACAAGTTCGACATTATAAACAAAATTATGAAGCAAAAATTACGACTGAGTGCGGATACTTACGGCCGCACGAGGGGCTTCTTCCTGGGCAGCCACCCTTCCTCGCTATCGGCGGCGGTGGCGGAGTAGTCTAGAAGGGATGCTTTTCCCTTCTTGGACGTCCTAGTCTCCCCCACAGGGGCGGCCTTCCTCTTCTTCCCTCACCCGACACGGGGAGGTGGTGTTTATCCTTGTTCCTCCCCGCCTCCATGGGAGGAATCCGCCTCGTTGTCATCAAACGACAAGGGTATGATGGCCTTATGCCGGGAGCCTCTCCTGGCCCCCTGATTCACCGTCTCAGGCCCCCCATCCTTTTCGGACAGGGCAACCTCCTCTTCTTCTTATTCCCCTTCGGGGGAGGAGTGCACCTCGTCATCTTCGGACGAGGCTTTTGCAACCTTACTTCGAAGAGCCTTTCGGGTCCCCGGGGCCTTCTTGTCGGCCCTCTTCTCCAACCCCTTATAGGGCAACGGGACCAACATCTTCGTCAGAAGATCATTGGCTGGGCTTTCCGGCAACGGAGCCGGACCGTCGATCCGCTCCACTGTCTCCACATGCTCCTAAAACCAATATACACAATCACTTAGGAATTCCCCCATGAGTACATTGGGAAGAACCGGACCCGGTGGCGGCCTGAGAACTCACCTGGGTAGGTTGCCGTGCGGTGTGGAGCCCGCGGTCCTCGGTTATGAGAGGAGGTACCTCGGTGGCCTTGAACAACGCCTTCCATACGTTCTTATGCTTCATGCCGTAGAGCCTCTAGAGCATCCGGTGTTCGGCCGGGACGAATTCCCACAAATTGAATGCCCGCCTTAGGCACGACACTATCAGGAGAATGAGCATGACTTGGATCACGTTAGCAAGCTTGATGTTCTTGTCCTTCATGCCCTTCACGCAGGTGATGAGTCCGGTCAGCTCTGCAGATTCGCCCCATAACAGGCCCTTCTGTTCCCAGGAGGTGAGCCGCATAGGGGTCCCATATCGGAACTCGGGGGTCGGCGCCCAGTCGGTGTCGCGTGGCTCGGTGATGTAGAACCACCCCGATTTCCACCCCTTCACGGTTTTCGCAAAGGAGCCTTCAGGCCTGGTGACATTAGGCATTTTGCCCACAATGGCTCCTCCGCACTCCGCTTGCTGGCCGCTCACAATCTTCGGCTTCACGCAGAAGGTTTGGAGCCACAAGGCAAAATGAGGCTTGATGCGGAGGAAAGCCTCACACACGACGATGAACCCTGAGATGTTGAGGACGAAGTTTGGAGCTAGATCATGAAAGTATAGCCCTTAGTAGAACATAAGCCCATGGACGAAGGGGTGGAGTGGAAACCCCAGTCCACGGACGAAGTGGGCAAGGAACACGACCCTCTCGTGGGGTCCTGGAGTTGAAATGACCTGCCCCTCGCCTGGTAGCCGGTGCGCTATGTCTGCGGCTAAGTATCCGGCCGCCCGGAGATTCGCGATCTTCTTCTCCGTCATGGTGGAAGCCACCCACTTGCCTCCTGCTCCGGACATGACTAACTGTGCGGAGAAGACCTGGACTAGGGCGCTGGAGCTCGAGGGGGCAAGAGTATGGGAGGGGAGGAAGAAGGCGTGGGTAAAAATGAGGAACTCTTATCCCTTTATAGAGGCACCGAAAGCGGTGCGCCTCCCCACTAGCCCGTTGAGAATCGCTTACTTCCCAAGCGCCACGATTGATGGCACGTGGGGATTACCCATACCCATATTGATGAGAATCCCGCGATAAGGGGACATGATCTCTGCTTTGACAGGACGTGTCAAGGAAACCGCCTCACAATACGCGCTATGGCTGGTTGTGAAAAAATGGTTCGAATAATGCCCTGGCCCTAATGCCATGTCACGTCATCTAAAAGTTGTCAGCTGGAGTATCATTCTCCCTACGATGGTATGTGAAGATCATTTTGCAGATCCGGACATGGTCTACGTGTTCGATGGTAACCTTGGAGTATTCGGAGGAGGAACCCGCCTTACAATGCCGAAGACAAGACTGCACGCCGGACTCATCATCATTGAAGCCTGGTTCAGGGGCTACTGAGGGAGTCCTGGATAAGGGGGTATCCGGACAGTCGGACTATATGCATCGTCCGGACTATAGAAGCATCAAGATACAAGACTCAAGACTTTGGCTCGTGTCCGGATGGGACTCTCCTTTGCGTGGAAGACAAGCTTGGCGATCCGGATATTATGTTTCCTTCCTTGTAAACCGACTCCATGTAAACCCTAGCTCTCCGGTGTCTATAGAAACCAGAGAGCATGGTCCTTAGAAGGCCGATCACAATTACAATCATACCATCATAGGCTAGCTCATAGGGTTTAGCCTCTACGATCCCGTGGTAGATCTACTCTTGTATTCCACATATCTTCAATATTAATCAAGCAAGAAGTAGGGTTTTACCTCCATCGAGAGGGCCCGAACCTCGGTAAACATCGTGTCCCTCGCTTCCTGTAACCATCAGCCTAAGATGCATAGATCGGGATCCCCTACCCGAGATCCGCCAGTTTTGACACCGACAACCACCACGCTCGCACTTCTGGCACTGCCGCTGGTTCCTGGGGCGCTCGATGCGGCAGTCCGCGCAGGCCAGGTGCCCTCCCTTGCACTGCAAAAATCAATCCAACAACACATCAATCAAGAAACATGCACCTTGCTCAATCAGCCGAACGGACGAGGTGTATTCGAACCTCATACACTGGAGGCGTCAAGGGGCGGAGGCACAAGGGGCAGTGGAGCACGGTGAGGTCCATCGAGACCTTAGAGAGCTCCATCGTCGGGTCCTGTTCCTGTTCAGTCTGCATGATCTCGCCCTCCTCGTGCACAACCATCTCTCGACTTGGGCCGGGGTATTACAAAGCTTACCGTCAAATATTTTATACTCCCTCCATTCCTAAATGTACTATCAAAAGAAGGGTCACGGCATGCATGCATGCGTTGTAATTAATGCATTGGTAAACGCAAATTATTGAAATATATTGAGTGCAGTGCTTTGATGTGTCGCGTCAACTCGTACATCAACAATAAGTTTGATTATCCTCTCCCTCGTGGACTTAACTGCACCTTCCTTTGGCTGTATGACAGGTTGGCCACACACTTGTCGGGCCCACCTGTCATACACGCAAAGACAGGAGCGTCCCTCCCTCGCCCATGAGTGTGGTGGCTGGCAAGACTAGGAGAAGCTTTTGCTACACGCTCTCCCTCCCACACGCGGTGGACATGCAGCAGTTCAATAGGTGTCAGATGGCCAGAAGCATACTGTAGTACTCCTCCAGTGCAGTAGGACACCATCATTGTTCGACTTCCCGAAGAGGCGAAGAGCCAAGCGCAGCCTGGACGCTCGTGTGGCAGTTTCATGTGTAGAGTAGTCTAGATAGCGTGTACCGTGCCTATAAGCTTAAAATCGTTGGGGTCGGCTCCATGCTATGTGGCCGTCTTGAAGTTTTAAAAAAAATTAAAATAGTCTTCTGGCCCTACCTGTCACCCTGGTGATTGTAGTTTGCACGCTCATCTGGTCAAGACTGGAATATATATTTTAATTTGTTTTTTTCGAAAAGGGGGGACTCCCCGGCCTCTGCATCAGAACGATGCATACGACCACATATATTTTAATTTGTGGTGGGTAAATGTTAGAGGTTGCAGCAAATATATTGTACACTGCGGGTCTTTCAGCCAAGTTTAGAGGCAAGCATGTGGGGCTAGTGCTATGATGTGTCGCGTCAACTCGTAGAATGAGGAGAATCTTGATTTTACTACACGCCTTCTCCCTCGCCCATGCGCGCTGTTGCTCACAAACGAGGACAGGATTTTGCTTAGTAGTACTTCTACAACAAGCTATCCGTCCCGCTCGCGGTGGACGGACATGCAACAGTGGATTCGACACTATAGAAGCAGTAGTAGTAACATCATTTTTCGTCTTCTTGAAGAGGCGAAGAGCCAAGCGCAAACCGAATGTTGCAGTTGCGAACATTGGAGCACGCATATAGCCATGATCTTGCATGAGACAAAATTGCTATGTGAGCCCACTATTGTACTAGTACGTACAACTACTTGCTAGTATAGCCCTGTAAACCAGAAAGGAGTATTTGCCCTTCTAGAGATTTCAACAAGTGACTAGACTACACCGAGACGGAGTACATATGGAGCAAGATGAGTGAATCTACACCATAAATAAATATGTACTAGTTCTATCGTTTTCCTCTCCGAGGTGCATAATATTGAGTATACTGACTAGTCTCTTTTTGACACACATTTACATTATTTTCTTTGACACAGTACACACGCAATCGCTCATATACATGCGCATACACTCACCCCTATGAACGCACACACGCATGACACTATCATCTTGAAATTTATGAAGTCACCATAGGCACCTCGTTGTCGACGGGTCCATAGGTGCTTGAATGCCAAGGAGGAAGAGTGTAGCGGTTCCCAAGACGTTGAACGGTCAATGATGCATCCTCAATTATATGCAAAGGGAATTAATTGGAGAAGCAAACTAGAGCCAGCATGATGTGAATGTAACAGAGTTTGGACTCTCATATAATAAAGTCTCCCCACCACTCCAATCCATCTACTCCCAAGTCTCTGCGCAACACTGCTCACTCCAATCCAAGACCAAGTGACCAGAAGCCACAAGCACCTATGGAGGCGATGGACGCGAGCGGCAGTCAGCTCTTCCAAATCATCCATGGCGCCGGCCTTCGGCCCCGCACCGTGCAGCGTTTCCAGACGGTGCTGGGACCGTAGGCATCGTAGCCCTCGCTGACGCCGGCTTCGCCTCTCGCATGGACGACATGATGGTCAACTCCATCCGCAAGTTCACCGCCGTCAAGAAGCGCGCGGACGACCTTGCCGTACTGCTCCAGCCCGCGTGCCCAGGCTCCTCATTGCCTGCCACCCTCATCGGCCTACATGGTGACGAACTCTTTCAAGCCCTGGTGGCCCTGCAGGTGCCGGAGGTCGCGACGAAGAATGTGCACCTCGAGGCCGCGCTCGTCGTGCAGCGCCTCGCCATGCAAGAAACCGTCGACCTGCACATCCACGTCTATGAGGAAATCGTCTACATAGGCCACTACAAGGCAAGCGAGGACAGAAAGACGTTGGCCTTCTTCCAGCGGCTGGAATCTTTGGACACCATTGTTCAGAAGCACGTCGACCTGGCCACGAAAGCCACTGCTACTTAGGCGCCGTTCGGTGGGCCGGCGCCCTGAGTCGAGGAGGTGGACGTCGTCGATGGATGCATCTCTTCTTCTTGCCTCCTATAACCAGCACTGCATCGCCTCGTGGCCTTAATATTTTATTAGTATAGTACTCCCTCCGTTCCTAAATATAAGTCTTTCTAAAGATTCTAGCAAGTGACTACTACATACGGAGCAAAATGAGTGAATCTACACTCTAAACTATGTCTTCATACATCTGTATGCTGTATTCCATTTGAACTAGTATCTAAAAAGGCTTATATTTATGAACGGAGGGAGTATATGAAATTTTTTATTCCAGTCATAACGTTTTCACTGTGAGGTGGGGCCGCAGTTGAGCAAACCCACCCCACCCACCGGGCATCGGCCGAGTTTAGAATTAGAAGAGAGAAACGAGGGAGGAGAGCTAGCTGTAGCATGGATGCTGTTGTCAGATGGGACTCGTGTTTATAGAATAGCAGTACCGAGCACTCGTGCCTCTTTTTTTTGAGGGAAAAATTAGTCACATGTCTAGTACCACTAGTTGGGTGCGTGCGACCTATAGCTGTCATCACTTTAGGTCTCCTTTTCGAACCGCGGCTACGCTTCACAGTACATATTTTTTCACGCATTTATCCTCCTATATGTACTCCTAGGCTATTTCCACGTGCTCCCATTAGCCGACATGTGGGACATAGAGCATCTGGGTCATAGTGCCTGGATGACTCGGAGCATATGCCGGGGTACTTTACATTTCAGACCTCACGAATTACATGCAAACCCCCTGCATAAGAATAAATAAATCAATGAATTACTACATGAAACCGGATTATTTTCGTGGAAACCGAAACACGTTCATTAAATTTTGGACATAACACATTTATAAAAAATGACCGAACCTAAACCAGTCTAAGGGCCTCTTTGATTTTTCCTGAAAAAAGGGCCTCTTTGATTCGCAGGATACTGAAAACACAGGAATGGGGAAAGTATGATGGCGATGAACCGAGACAAGGAGAACTCTAACTCAGTTAGAGGTTAGAGTTCCCTGAACTAACTCTAAACCCAAGAGGTGTATGGATGGTAGGGTTAGATTGACAATAAATGCTCTATCTCAATCATTTGACTACTTTGGACCCTATTGTTAGTTAGACTAAAATAAGTCCCTTGGATCCAAGCACCCTCTTGGTGTGGCCCGCTCTTATGTGGCCTCCTCCCGCTCACAATTGACATAAACGAACCATCTATACAAATCAAGCATGCAAAACATGATAATTTTTTACTTTGTCCATACAAATGAGATATCCCACTTAAACATACAAGTCGTCAATCAAGCTTCACAAAATAAAAAAACACTTCATGAAACAAAGAATGAGCTAACTCATCACGGAAGTCGTGCACGATAGGGAGGGAGCCCGGAGCCCCTCACGCCCCGAGGGAGGAGCTCGCCATCGTCGCTCTGGAAAAAGGCTCTGTAGAGCCCAAGCCCCGGGAACCCCTCCGATGCCGGCCCTTGCGAGTTGAGGTCGACACCGGCATGGGTAGCAGGGCCGCTTGCCGCCGATTGGGAACTTAATCTTTGGGCCTCTTTAGAAATAATGCAAGCCTGTAACTAAAATACCTAGAAAGGTGAACTGAATCTTTGGGCCTCTAGAAATAATGCAAGCCTGAAACTGAAATACCTAGAAAGGTGAACTGAATCTTTGGGCCTCTAGAAATAATGCAAGCCTAAAACTTAAATACCTAGAAAGGTGAACTGAATCTTTGGGCCTCTAGAAATAATGCAAGCCTGAAACTGAAATACCTAGAAAGGTGAACTGAATCTTTGGGCCTTTAGAAATAAT
>NC_057810.1:125119810-125145892 GCF_018294505.1 Triticum aestivum | reverse complement strand
AGAAAGGTGAACTGAATCTTTGGGCCTCTAGAAATAATGCAAGCCTGAAACTAAAATACCTAGAAAGGTGAACTGAATCATTGGGCCTCTAGAAATAATGCAAGCCTGAAACTCAAATACCTAGAAAGGTGAACTGAATCTTTGGGCCTCTAGAAACAATGCAAGCCTGGAATTGAAATACCTAGAGAGGTGAACTGAATCTTTGGGCCTCTACAAATAATGCAAGCCTGAAATTGAAATACCTAGAAAGGTGACCTGAATCTTTGGGCCTCTAGAAAGATTTATTACCTCCTCAAGCAGCATCAAACAATTCCATGCGTGCACCGCAAATCTATAGCAAGTTTGATCAGGATCTACTTTTCCAAATCAGAATTAGCGCTAGAGCAAGCAAGATCAATGATATGGCCGTGAGACAGAGAAGGAACGAACAAACTCACCCCTCTCGTGACCTCCCTGGTAGATGCGCCGCCACGCATGACAGAGGGAGAAAAATGACTGGTGAAGGGGGAGCGGGGCGACCTTCGAAGGTTGGAGGGAGAGGGTGGCCAGAGTACGGCGGCGGAGGCCGGAAGGATAGGGCGGACGGAGGAGAGAGAGGGCGAGTGGCGCTTGGGAGGGCGGCCCTATGGGGAACAGAGAGGAGTCGTGCGAGAGGGGGGGAGCGATCTGGTGTGGGCAGGTGAGATTTTCTTAGGGGAGCGATCTGGTACGGGCAGGTGAGATTTTTTAGTTCTCTTTTAGTGGGCCCGAGGATAACTAACCCAATTAGAACCTCTCCACCGGGGTAGTTTTTTTAGTTGGGTTAGAGCAAACTAGCTCAAACTAACCCCTCTTGTTTCGATAATTTGAGGCTATTTCAACCCAAACTAGCTCTAACTAAGGGATCCAAACAAAGAGAAGTGTTACTGTACATGCTACAGTGTGGACTGTAGCACATTGTTTTTTATGGCCATATCACCACATTGTTTTCTACTGCTGGTTCACTGGGCTACCATGGTTCGCACGGCTGGTTCACTGGGCTGCCGTGGTTCGCACTCCTCCGACCTGAGTAGTGCTCCCTTCGTTCCTAAATATAAGTCTTCATAGATATTTCACTGTGGACCACATACGGATGTATATAGATGCATTTTATGTGTAGATTCACTCATTTTTCTCCGTATGTGGTCCATAGTGAAATCTCTCCAAAGACTTATATTTAGGAACGGAGGGAGTAGTATAGTACTAGTATATACCGCATCATTCTTTGCTCCTTCTTACTACTCCGACATGTGGGAGAGCCAGCATCCGGGTCGACGTGTCATGCACCAGATTAGAGCATGGAATGGAAGGGGGGCATCACCCTGGTCGAAGCGCCAGTAATTTATGACTATAGTGAGTGGTCATATCACAAGTCTTTCCAGCAGTAACACGCCGTCAAATCGCATCGCCTCTCTGTCAAACCGCCTACCCGAAAACTGCCGCACGTACTGCCCGGGAAAAGCCCCGCCCTCAACTTTTAACTACGCGAAAATAGTTCGAGCTTGTTCATTCTATATAAATACAATACTTACTGTATGTTTATTCACCCGTGGGGTTGTTCAATGAATGGAGGGGCAGGGAGCACAAGTGAACAATACTGTAGTAGTAAGTAGGAGTCGTAGAGTAGTCACCTTAAATAGAGAGTTTCTTTTCTTTAATGCCACGTACACAAATTGAAACGCTTGTTGTGGAGAGAAAAAAGATAATCACTCCACTATATATGGATGCAGGGGCCTGAGCACTTGCTTTACTAGGGTTGCTCTCTTCATTCTCTCATCCTCTCCAAATATAAATAAGACATCGGTAGCGACATTTTCTCTCTGCTCACCGCTGGTCACAGATCCGGCCGAATCCCTTCAGCCGGTGTGTGTAGAGGACTAAAAGGTGCATCGTTCACGCGGTCATCACTGCCGAGGGAGGAAACCCATAGCTGCCGGAGGGGCCCGATCCTCTGCCCGTGCCGTTCTCTCCGACACAGCGCCGGCTAGGGAGGTCCTCTGACCCTTCTTCCTCCCTTTCGTATTGTCCGCAGATCCGACCTGCCGCTGCCGACATCCTGGTGACCCTCAAGTATAAGTTCTTCGAAAGTGGCCTTGCTCTACCACCCTAGCTCCCCACGTGTCTGCATGTGTATCTTTTTCTACTCCCATTAGCTCTTCCAAAGCCACCTAAATTTTTAGTATTATTAGAGGTAAAGCTACTTCATGCATTCGAATCTAGGGCTTTGTTCAAACAACAAAGAAAGGGGGGAAAGTTGTAGCATGAACCTAGGACTTGATTCAAAGAGGAAATAATATGGTGAAAGTAGTAGAGACCGGATACCCAACCGGTCTCTTGGTTGAAAAGGGAAATAATGGGAAAATGCAGTACAAACTGGATAAGGAACAAATCTATTATTGGTTGAAAAAAGGATAGAAAGTGGTGGCTGGTGGACAAGTCAACAGAGTATGTCCAGGATTAGATTTGCTGCCATCACATAGTAAAAGGTCTGTAGGATTAGATTTGCTGCCCTCACATAGTAAAAGGTCTCAGGATTAGATTTGCTGCCCTCACATGGTAAAAGGTCTCCAGGATTAGATTTTCTGCCCTCACATACTAAAAGGTCTCCAGGATTAGGTTTGCTGCCCTCACATAGCGTGAACAAGCTCGGCATAACCACTTTATGCCTCCTTGTAGGTACATTGTGCTGATGCGTCCACTGTCGCATGTCCTTATACCAACCTTTTGTTGTTGTTAATGTAAGGGCGCATGTAAAATGAAGTGATCACACTGTTAGCTTAGGGACATGTCTAACCAGTGTTATTGTTAATCTAATGCCTCCAGTGATAAGATGCAATTAAACTATGTTACAAATGGCACTCCTGCTGTTTTCCCCAGTATGATAAGTAAGTTGCTCCTTTACGCTGCTGAGTGTCCTGGTGTCCCCACGGTCCCATGCCCTTAAACCAACTCTTTAGCTGCTGTTGATTTACTGTGTCTAGTAAACAAGCAATGCCACCATTAAAGTAATCCCATATCTGAGAAATCTCATTGTTGATCGTAATGCTTCTGGTAACATGAAGCATTGCTGACGTTTTAAAATTTCTACTGTCCTTGCATGATTGCCATGAACATAATTAAGATGCTTCTTTTCATTTTGTATATGTTTCGTATATTCTTATTGACCAACAACTGTTTACTTTCTATCATTTTGTGCAGATAGGGATATCCATTTCACCTTGTTGCTATTGTGACCTTTTGGTGAACTGCACACAACACTTCTTTTTGGAATGAGTGTCTTGTGCAGTTCAACTAAAATGTCACGTGGGCAACATCTCACAATTTTGGTGGAACTGCACAAAATGGTGATTGGAGTTTCCAAAATCTCCATCAAGTTCTGCTGGTAATCTAGTGCAACATTTTATTAGCCTTTGCAAGATGGAGCCGTCACTATCACCACAATGACACTTTATTTTAGTGTAACTGCACAAAAGGATAAGAAATTATAGTTGCACCTTACATGAGCCGGACAGCCAACCTTAATGTTCGTCAATTTTAGTGCAACTACTAAAGTAGAACCTGCCAGCTCACAAGAGCAAGTACTTCTTGCTAGCTGAATGATGCAATCTTTGCTTCATTTCAGGTGAACCGCAGAAAAAGGCGCATGAATTGAATCATGGAACTCCAGGCAGATCTCATCCTAGTGGAGCTGGAGGTTGAGTTCAAGGAGGCCGCTATTAAAGTGAAATCATGCTCTCCTGTCTCCTTGTTTGTGCTGTGCAGACGGGAATACTCAACTACAGATGTTGTGACGGTCAAGAGCATTCGCCAAGTTCTTCGATTGTATGACATGGCTAGCCAAGAGGGATTTAATCCCGATATTCACTTTATCAAAAGGCTCTAATGGGTTGGTTCTGAATCTTGCAAGCTGGGAATCAATGAGATGTGTAGGCATCTTTGTTGTACTTATTATTTGGATCTTATTTGTTGGTTCTGAATCTTGCAAGCTGGGAATCAATGAGATGTGTAGGCATCTTTGTTGTACTTATTATTTGGATCTTATTTGTTGGTTCTGAATCTTGCAAGCTGGGAAACACGACATGATGATGCAGAGGACAACAACCATAACAAACAGTTCAAACTTGGTAGTATTATCTTTGTGAAAGTGCGACAAATGTGTTGATCGTGTGCATCCTGAGAATAATAATTCTAATTGTTGTGCATGTTGATCCCGTGGCACTGATAGAATGAGCTAATGCATTGCTTGTTTTAAGTATAAATTTCTATTAAAGCTAATTAAATTTAAGTAAAGTGACCACTAACTCCTATTATTACAGTACCAATACAGACCTGCTCGTGAACCGACGTGTGGCCGGAGTAGGTTTCTTAATGGAGGCGTTTGAATGCACCGAGGGTGCATCTTCTGCCGGGCGTGCAGCGGACGAGGGAGGAGTAGTAACTGTTGTCGCCTATACACACTCAGCTTATTGTTGAATCCAGTTCCCCAAGAGCTGAAAAACGAACTGCTGCCCCCGCCTACACACTCGTTCACTCGAAGAGACTCCAATGGCGATCCGAGGGGTGAGCCTGCTGGATATGGACTTTAGCAAGGAGTTAGTTCGCCGTTTAGTCCTATGGCTGCACCAAGTTGAATGTGATGTACACCAACGATACGGACTCGGTGAAGCTCTGCCTCGCCTCAGTCTTATGGCTGCACCAGGTTCTGGAGCATTCGCCCGTTTCATCGGCAGCGCCGACTGCACCTTCGCTATGGTGGAGAGAAGGAAGAACGCGACGATTCGGCCATCTGGTGCAACAAGCTTGTCGACATCCAGAAGCAATACAAGATCATCAGCAACGGGTAGGAGAAGGACTCCGTGGTTGACCTCGCTGAGACTATCATCGACCCCTGATACGCCAACATGAAAGAAGACGACCTGAACACGTGGGAGGTACCTCTGAATCTAGCCTACATAACCTACGCGGACAAGGACGCATACGCATGCTACGACATGTACATGCAGATCTTGGACATGAGGGCGTGTCTGCTTCCCGTAACCGACGAGTACACGGACAACCGCAGCGTCATGATCAAGCGTGCCAGGAAGGTCTAGATGTTGTACTTTATCTGTTTATAAGCACCTTTATCATCTGAGTATTTCATGCATTAGCCTATGTGTCGTAATTATCTGTTTTGTCCGAAATATTTCTTTTAAGAACCCATTAACCTGATTGCTTTTTTAGTGGCTATTTGCTTATGTATGTAAACTAGTTCACTTGTCCGTAAAAAAACTAGTTCACTAGGCTGCCGTGCTTTGAATCTCCTTCCTCCCAACATATTCCTCTCCTCAGGTGGACCTAGCAGGTCTCTGAGTTTTCTCCCACTTTCTTTTTCGATGTAAACTGAGTTTTCTCCCAGTACTTTCACCTAGAACCAACTCAACTGTCCCACGTCTAGCCTAAAAACTAATAATACCCCACGTACTATTAACTCATCAAATTAAAATGATATTTTATTTCGTAAGTTGAAAGTTCTTACAAAATAATAATAATAATTGTTTATATATAACTTGCCAAGTTAACTCCTAGTGATTGCGTACATAAGCTTGCAAAGATTTTACTGACGTGCAATCATGTGTTTATGTTTTTATAACATTTCTCCGTCTAGCCCAACATGATATTTTCACCCAGCCCAGCAAGTCCGCGGATTTCGAAAAAAATGCAAATGGGATTTAAACGGGCTGCATAGATGCTACATCATTGTTTCACCCAGCCCACCAAATGGACTAAAAAAACAAATGGACTGGCTGACATGTGGGCCAGTAGGTCGAAGCCTAAGAAGGCGTTGGATTTACATCCAACGGCAGGCATTCTTCTTCAATCTCTCGTCTTCTTCCCCCAGCGCTGCCGGAACCGCCTGCTTCAGCCTTCGGCGTCCAGTGGCGTTGTTTTGCTCTCTTCAGTGAAACGCTAACCCGCCGACGGCCAGGCCATCCCTCCACTCCGCACCTCCTATTATTCTCTGCCGAGTGTAGGCCCACTCCGCACCCGAACCAGTCAAGTTTCCCACTCCTCTCCGTCTGCGACTCCACTGCTGTGTCTTCCCCATCTCCGGGTCGTTCCAGTCTGGGGCCTTGCTGTCGTCCACCACCTTGGTGCGCTCGGCGCGGCGTGGTCAACATACTAGAGTCATTGGAAGAGGACTGTACATGGAGAGCCTGACGGCTGGGACCCACAAGGTCCATTGTCGCGCGCAAGGAAACTTCCTCCTTATTACACACTGTACGTGGGAAGGGCTTCTGTATTTCGTGAAAAAATGTCCCCCCCGCTGACAGGTCGGACCCACCAGCTATATCTTCGCACGCAAGGAAGTGCCTCCTTATTACGCACCAAAAAATTAATACCCCTGCTAGCTGGGACCCACCATAGTGGGTGGCTGACTTGTGGGCCTACTAAGTTGACGAGGACGGAGGGCTTTGTCAACTTAGTCAATATGAACGACTCTAGCTCCAGTGACCGTAGGATGTCCATCCAACAGCCATAGTGCTTCTTCAACCTCTGGTCTTCTTGCTCCAGCCGCCAAAGCAGCGCCGGTCGTGCCGCGTGCTCCTGCCTCTCATGGCCGGCTGTGATGCCGCGGAGGCCTCACTGCCCCTACTACTCCCACCGCTGGCCCAGGGTATCCCTCTACTCACCCACACCCCCTGTTATTCTGCGGCGACAGCAGCCTCACACCGCAGCCAAACCAGTGAACCCTCGTACTCCTCTCTGCGTGGGCATCCACTGCCGCGTCTACCCCGGCTCTGCGTCGTCCCCTTCCTAGGCCTCGCCGTCGTCCACCGCCTTGGTGCTCTCGGTGCGGCGTGGTCAATGTGGTCAACGACCGACTTCCATCGGAAGAGTACTGTACATGGAGAGGCTGACAGCTGGGTCGAAGGCCACAACCCAGTTTTTTTGTGATTTGCCAAGTAAGTCGCTTTGTCAGGCCTGTTGGGCTGCAAATCTTTCAAGACGAGGAGAGCTTCATTCGGCTGGCCAAGAAAATGGCCTATCAGTAATGAGAATTGGGGTGTACATTTTTAAAACATATCAAACCGACAATTAGTTTCAAATATCTTTGTTTCATTTCGAGATTTTAAACTACATTAATTTTATGCATGGATAATTTGTTGGATTTTATATTGATATACATTTATTTTTAAAATCAGTTTGAATGTGAGTCGAAATTTCGGGATTAAAAACAATTCGGACCGCACCGAAATATGCAAAATTTCGTATAATTTTTTAACCATGGCCACAATATGGGCTGTAATGCTAACAAAAAGAATATGGGCTCCAAAAAAAAACCTTAACAATTAGCAAATGGGTTGTAAATTATTAGAAATAATGGCAGATGGGCTGTATGCTATTTTCCATAGATTTTAGGCTTTCCTAGAAAAAGGTTGACGCACAAGCAGTGACTGTTGGATGTCCATCCAACGGCCGTCGTGCTTCTTCAATCTCTGCTCTTCCTGCTCCAGCCGCTCAAACAAGCACCGGCGGGACTGCCTGCTCCCTCCTCCCCACAGCCGGCTGTGCTGCCGTGCAGGCCTCTCCGCCCGACCATACTCCCATCGCTGGCCTAGCCATCCCTCTACTCACCCACACCTGTTGTTATTCTCTGGCGACAGCAGATGAACCAGTAAACGCTCGTACAGTCGTACTCCCCTCCGCGTGGGAAACAACTGCCGAGTCTTCCCTGCCTCCGTGTCGTTCCCTTCCTAGGCCTCGCCGTCGTCCACCGCCCTAGTGCTCTCAGCGCGGCCTGGTCAACGTGGTCAATGACCGACATGCATCTGAAGTGGACTGTATGTGGAGAGGCCGACAACTGGGTCCACGACCGCACACAAGGAAATGCCTCCTTATTACGCACAAAATAATGATTCCTCCACCTGACATCAGGGACCCACCGAAAGGGCCTCTGTATTTCGCGAAAAAAACGTTACCACCATTGACAGCTCGGACCCACCAGCTATATCTTTGCACACAAGGAAATGCCTCCTTATTACACAAAAAAAATGAATACTCCCCCTGTTAGCTGGAACCCAGTATAGTGGCAGGCTGACTTGTGGGCCTACTAAGTTGACGAGGATGGAGGGCTTTGTCAACTTAGTCAATATGCACGATTTTAGCTCAAGTGACCGTACGATGTCCATCCAACGGCCGTAGTGCTTCTTCAACCTCTGGTCATCTTGCTCCAGCCGCCCAAACCAGCGCCGGTCGTGCCTCGTGCTCCTGCCTCCCATGGCCGGCTGCGATGCAGTGGAGGCCTCACCACCCCCTACTACTCCCACCGCTGGCCAGGCCATCCCTCTACTCACCCACACCCCCTGTTATTCTGCGGCAACGGCAGCCTCACACCGCAGCGAACCAGTGAACCCTTGTACTCCTCTACGCGTGGGCATCCACTGCCGCGTCTTCCCTGGATCCGCGTCGTCCCCTTCCTAGGCCTCACCGTCGTCCACTGCCCTGGTGATCTCGGCGCGGCATGGTTAACGTGGTCAAGTAATGGCTTCCATCGGACGTGGACTATACGTGGAGAGGCTGACAGCTGGGTCCACGGCCGCCGCAAGGAAGTGCCTCCTTATTACGCGCAAAATAATTATTCCTCCACCTGACAGCGGGGACCCATCGGACGGGCCACTGTATTTCGCGAAAAAAACATTTCCCCCTGACTGCTGGGACCCACCAGCTACATCTTCGCACGCAAGGAAGTGCGTCCAGGCAAAAAAAACGATTCACCCCCCTGGCTGCTAGGACCCACCAGCTACATCTTCGCAGGCAAGGAAGTGCCTGACAGTCGGGACCCACCTGGTCGAAGCGTACGTAGGGTTGTCATTCTGGTCGCGGACGTGTACGTACATACTGGTCATTGTACAGGCACGCACGTGTCGTAGTAGAGGCACGCACGTAGCATGTACACGTACATATAGCGGCGAGGGTGCAAGAAAGAAATACGACCACGTACGTACATACGGGCAGGGTATCGAACGCCTACTCGCACATACGTACATGGCAGGGTCGGAACGAAGAAACAGCGTCGTCGTCGTGTTCATGGGGAGCCAACTGGCTGGGTCGGAACAGAATGCGTGGTCGTGTTCATCGGGAGGGCTTGGGCGGAACAGGCGATGGAAATGAGGCCTGGCGTACCGCACAACGGAGGAAACATACCTCCTACATTCGGAACGGGGTCCTGTTGATCGAGAGGGGTGTGGCGTACCGCAAAACGGAGGAAACGGACATCCTACGGTCGAAACGGGGGTCCTGTTGATCGGGAGGGGTGTGGCATACCACAAAACGGACAAAACGGACCTCCTACGGTCGAAACAGGGATCCTGTTGATCGGGAGGGGTGTGGCGTACCGCAAAACAGACGAAACAGACCTCCTATGGTCGAAACGGGGGTCCTGTTCATTGGGAGGGGTGTGGCATACCGCAAAACTGGACTCCACGGGATACTGTTCATCTCCACCGTCGACCTCCTCCAGCCTCCATGGGCTCCTGTTCATCCAGCCTCCAGCGCGCGCTACTCCACCGCCTACTGTTCAACCACCTCTCCACCGTCTACTGTTCATCCACCCCTCCACACCACGGGGTCCTGTTCAACCACCCCTCCACGGCCACCCCTCCACCGTCTACTGTTCATCCAGCCCTCCACACCACGGGGTCCTGTTCATCCAGAGGCAATGCCACCGCTCACTGTTCATCCAAAGCCCCCCGCAACACTCACTGTTCATCCAATCGATCGGCTTCATTTAGCAGCAGTAGCGAAGGAATCGCTCCATCGGGTTCAGTTAAAAGCCATCGATCGATTGCTCGGGTTCAGTAACGCGTAGCCTGCAGTGCAATCGCTCGGGTTTAGTTAGAGCCCAATGCCTCGCTCGGGTTCAGTTAGAGCCAACGCCTCGCACGTGTACGAGACAAACGCGCATCGCTCGGCCCCCGACCTCCTACCGTAACCGGCAACTCCCCAAAATTTTCCTCCCCCTCGCTTCTACCATGGTTTTCTCCGTCATGGACGACCCAAAGAATGTCATGCAGCTGCATCTCCGGCCCGCCCAGGATGAAAAGCCCATTTTCTGTCATGATTTTTTGTCATAGAAGTAGGAGCCCACCACATCTATGATGATAGCGGGTTTTGTCACAATTATCGTCATAGAAGTGTCATATGTATGACAGAAAAAAATTTCGTTTGGCCCAAAATGTCACGGATGTGTATTTTTTTGTAGTGACCCTCGGGGCTGAGGGTATGTACCAGTAGCTATGTGTTTGATCTCTCTCTCTCTCTCGTGTTCTCTCTATGGCATGATCTTGATGTATCGCGAGCTTTTCTATTATAGTTGGATCTTATGATGTTTCTCCCCCTCTACTCTCTTGTGATGAATTGAGTTTCCCTCTTGAAGTTATCTTATCGGATTGAGTCTTTGATTTGAGAACACTTAATGTATATCTTGCTGTGTTTATCTATGGTGACAATGGGATATCACGTGCCACTTGATGTATGTTTTGGTGACCAACTTGCGGGTTCCGCCCATGAACCTATACATAGGGGTTGGCACACATTTTCTTGACTCTCCGGTAGAAACTTTGGGGCACTCTTTGAAGTACTTCGTGTTGGTTGGATGAATTTGAGATTGTGTGACGCATATCGTATAATCATGCCCACGGATACTTGAGGTGACAATGGAGTATCTAGGTGACATTAGGGTTTTGGTTGATTTGTGTCTTAAGGTGTTATTCTAGTATGAACTCTATGATGGATCGAGCGGAAAGAATAGCTATATGTTATTTTACTACGAACTCTTGAATAGATCGATCAAAAAGGATAACTTTGAGGTGGTTTTGTACCCTACCATAATCTCTAAGTTTGTTCTCCTCTATTAGTGGCTTTGGAGTGACTCTTTGTTGCATGTTGAGGGATTGTTATATGATCTATCTATGTTATTATTGTTGAGAGAACTTGCACTAGCGAAAGTATGAACCCTATGCCTTGTTTCCTAGCATTGCAACACCATTTACGCTCACTTTTATCATTAGTTACCTTGCTGTTTTTATATTTTCAGATTACAAAAACCTATATCTACTATCTATTTTGCACTTGTATCACCATCTCTTCGCCGAACTAGTGCACCTATACAATTTACCATTGTATTGGGTGTGTTGGGAACACAAGAGACTCTCTGTTATTTGGTTGTAGGGTTGTTTGAGAGAGACCATCTTCATCCTACGCCTCCCATGGATTGATAAACCTTAGGTCATCCACTTGAGGGAAATTTGCTACTGTCCTACAAACCTGTGCACTTGCAGGCCCAACAACGTCTACAGGAAGAAGGTTGTGTAGTTGACATCAGTATCCGGTTTATTGATCGCCGAGTTGGCTGTTTACCTAAGAAGGTTGTTTTGTACTTCCGCCGCGAGGGCTGCAGTGTGCTCCTCCGTGTGGAGCGAGCGCTCTGTGTTTCCATTAATTATAATAACCCCGCGAGGTCCCGGCATTTTGAGCTTGAGGTATGCATAATGCGGTACCACATTGAATTTGGCAAATGCGGTTCGTCCGAGTAGTGCATGATAGCCACTGCAGAAGGGGACGATGTCGAAGATTAACTCCTCACTTCAGAATTTGTCCGGAGATCCGAAGACCACTTCCAATGTGATTGAGCCCGTACAACGGGCCTCCACACCGGGTATGACACCCTTGAAGGTGCTTTTTGTGGGCTTGATCCTTGAGGGGTCGATGCCCATTTTGCGCACTGTATCCTGATAGAGCAGGTTAAGGCTGCTACCACCATCCATGAGGACTCGTGTGAGATGGAATCCGTCGATGATGGGGTCAAGGACCAATGTGGCCGAACCGCCATGACGGATGATGGTAGGATGGTCCCTGCAATCGAAAGTAATCAGACAAGAGGACCATGGGTTGAATTTTGGGGCGACTGGCTCCATCGCATGGACGTCCCTTAGTGCACGCCTCCGTTCCCGCTTGGGATATGGGTTGCGTATATCATATTCACTGTTTTCACCTGGGGAGGGAATTTCTTCTGTCCTCCCGTGTTCGGCGGTTGGGGCACCTCGTCGTCGTCGCTATGCAGCCCCTTTTCCTTGTTTTCGGCATTCAACTTGCTGGCCGGTTTAAACACCCAACATTCCCTGTTGGTGTGGTTGGATGGTTTATCGGGGGTGCCGTGAATTTGACATGAGCGATCGAGTATGTGGTCCAAACTAGACGAGCCCAGACTGTTTCTTTTGAATGCCTTTTTCCGCTGTCTGGATTTAAAGCCTCTGAATCTGGCATTGACCACCGTGTCTTTGGCGTTGTCGCCATTTTGCGATGCTTGTGTCTATTCCGCCGCGCCTTGCTGTTGCTATCCCTGGCGTCTCAATTGCCTGAGTTTTTGGGTGTGATGTTGCTGCGAGCCAGCCAGCTGTCCTCGCCTGCATAGAAGCGGGTCATGAGTGTCGTGAGGGCCGCCATGGACTTTGGATTCTCTTGGCCGAGATGTCGGGCGAGCCATTCGTCGCGGATGTTGTGCTTGAAGGCCGCTAAGGCTTCGGCATCCGGACAGTTGACAATTTGGTTCTTTTTTGTTAGGAACCGAGTCCAGAATTTCCTAGCTGACTCTCCGGGCTGTTGGGTTATGTGACCTAAGTCATCAGCATTCGGTGGTCGCACGTAAGTGCCCTGGAAGTTATCGAGGAACGCGTCTTCCAGATCCTCCCAACTGCCAATGGAGCTTGTTGGCAGGCTATTCAGCCAATGCCGAGCCGGTCCTTTCAGCTTAAGTGGTAGGTACTTTATGACATGTAAGTCATCGCCGCGGGCCATGTGGATGTGGAGAAGAAAATCTTCGATCCATACTGTGGGGTCTGTTGTGCCATCATATGATTCAATATTTACGGGTTTAAACCCTTCGGGGAATTCATGATCCGTAACTTCATGAGTGAAGCATAGGGGGTGTGTGGTGCCTCTATGCCGGGCTACATCCCGACGTGTTTCAAATGAATCCGGTCTATTGTATTCGGCCCGGCCAGACTTTGGTTTATTGTATCCGGTGTGACGGTCATCGTCATGTCTTATGGCGCGCCCCGTGATCCGTAGATCGATCTTGACTGATCTTCTTTGTTTTCTGATACATCTCGAAGGTCCTTCGTGTAGCCCCGGGCCTTAGAGTTATTGTTTGATTGGCCACAGGGTGCGGTCTGGGCTTCGGGATGGTACGCCGTTTTGTCGCGGCCATGGGGTGGCCGGTCAACCGCATCATGCACTGGTAGCATGGGCTTTAAAGCCTCTTCCTCGAGTTGAGGTAGCAGCCTGCGCTTTGGGTAGCTTTTGCTAAGGCGCTCGAGTCCGTATTCCTTGTCAGCCAGGACCTCGGTCCATCTGTCAGTTAGCAGATCTTGATCAGCTTGAAGCTGCTGCTGCTTTTTCTTCAGTTTTTTTGCAGTGGCTATAAGCCGGCGTTTGAAGCACTCCTGCTCGACGGGATCCTCAGGCACGATGAATTCTTCGTCGCCAAGGCTTACTTCGTCTTCGGAGAGAGGCATGTAATTATCGTCCTCTGATTCTCCATCAGTTGCCTGTTCTTTAGGGTAGCTAGCCCATCCTCTTGCTTGGCCTGCTCAAAGCCTGGTTGGGTAGGATTCTCTTCGCCTTCGGCACCATCCAGATTGTTATCTCTTGTGCCGGTATCGCTATTTTTGCTATGGCGGGGCTTGGAGCGGTGCCGATGACGCCGGTGTCTAGATTGCTTCCCCAAGGGGTTATCTTCCGTTGCCTCATCGCCATTGTTTTCTTTAGGGGTGTCCACATGTAAATATCATATGATGAGGTGGCAGTCCAGCGCCCTATGGGCGGTGGTTCCTATTGTTCTCCTGCATCGTCGTCCATATCGTCGATGTCTTCGGAGCCAAAGTCATGCACGTTGGTTAAGTCATCGACTGTGGCTATAAAGTGGGTGGTAGGTGGGAGACAAATTTCTTCGTCGTCCGGTCCCCACTCAAGCCGGACATAGTTTGGCCAAGAATCTCCTGACAAGGAAAGAGACTTTAATGAGTTAAGTACATCACCCAAGGGCGAGTGCTGAAAAATGTCCACGGCGGTGAACTCCATGACCGGTGCCCAATCAGATTCGATAGGCACGGACGCACGAGGTTCGGATCCTGTGGCGGAGACGAGTCCGAGGGTCCGATGACACCACCCTCACAGGAGGTGGCGTCAGTGTTCGGCTCCAACGCCGATGAGTGTGCGGCTTCCGTGGCGGGGTCCATCCACACGCCCTTGAAAGGCACGATCTACTCCGGATTGATTCTCGGTGCCACTACAGGAGCGATCTCCCGAATACTGTCCAACGGCAGATCAAAGTCATGCCCGTCGTGACCCTTCGGCGTGCCAGGCATGGGCTTGAATCCGTCGAAGATCAAGTCTCCGCGGATGTCGGCAATATAGTTTAAGCTTCCAAACCTGACCTGATGGCCAGGGGCGTAGCTATTGATCTGCTCTAGATGGCCAAGCGAGTTGGCCCGCAGTACGAAGCTGCTAAAAACGAAGATCTGTCCGGGAAGGAAAACCTCCCCCTGGACCGCATCGTTGAAGATGGTCGAAGGAGCCATCAAGCCTTACAACGACGACACAGTGGAACTCTCAATGAAAGCACCAATGTCGGTGTCAAAACCGGCGGATCTCGGGTAGGGGGTCCCGAACTGTGCGTCTAAGGCTAATGGTAACAGGAGGCAGGGGACTCGATGTTTTACCCAGGTTCGGGCCCTCTTGATGGAGCTAATACCCTACTTCCTTCTTGATTGATCTTGATGATTTGAGTATTACAAGAGTTGATCTACCACGAGATTGTAGAGGCTAAACCCTAGAAGCTAGCCTATGATTATGATTGTTGTTGTCCTACAGACTAAACCCTCCTATTTATATAGACACCGGAGGAGGCTAGGCTTACACAGAGTCGGTTACAGAGAAGGAAATCTACATATCCGAATATCCAAGCTTGCCTTCCACACAAAGGAGAGTCCCACTCGGACATGGGACGAAGTCTTCAATCTTGTATCTTCATAGTCCAACAGTCCGGCCAAAGTATATAGTCCAGCTGTCCGAGGACCCCTTAATCCAGGACTCCCTCAGCCACCGACCTACTTCTTCCTCCTATATATACCCACGTACCCCGAAACATCCAGGGAGCCAACCAAAAACAATTTCCACCACCGTAACCTTTTGTATCCGCGAGATCCCATCCTGGAGCCTTCGCCGGCGCTCCGCCGGAGGGGGAATCGACCATGGAGGGCTTCTACATCAACACCATAGCCCCTCCGATGAGTTGTGAGTAGTTTACCACAGACCTTCGGGTCCATAGTTATTACCTAGATGGCTTCTTCTCTCTTTTTGGATCTCAATACCATGTTCTCCCCCTCTCTTGTGTTGATCTATTCGATGTAACTCTTTTTGCGGTGTGTTTGTCGAGATCCGATGAATTGTGGGTTTATGATCAAGTTTATCTATGAGAAATATTTGAATCTCCTCTGAATTCTTTTATGTATGATTGAGTTATCTTTGCAAGTCTCTTCGAATTATCAGTTTGGTTTGGCCTACTAGATTGATCTTTCTTGGAATGGGAGAAGTTCTTAGCTTTGGGTTCAATCTTGCGGTGTCCTTACCCAGTGACAATAGGTGTTGCAAGGCACATATTGTATTGTTGCCATCCAGGATAAAAAGATGGGGTTTATATCATATTGCATGAGTTTATCCCTCTACATCATGTCATCTTTCTTAATGCGTTACTCTGTTCTTATGAACTTAATACTCTAGATGCATGCTGGATAGCGGTCGATGTGTGGAGTAATAGTAGTAGATGCAGGCAGGAGTCGGTCTACTTTTCACGGACGTGATGCCTATATACATGATCATGCCTAGACAATCTCATAATTATTTGCTTTTCTATCAATTGCTCGACAGTAATTTGTTCACCCATCGTAATACTTATGCTATCTTGAGAGAAGCCACTAGTGAAACCTATGCCCCCCGGGTCTATCTCTTATCATATAAGCTTTCAATCTACTTTTATTTGCATCTTTACTTTTCCAATCTATACTATAAAATACCAAAAATATATTTATCTTATCATACTATCGCAAGTGGCCGTGAAGGGATTGACAACCCCTTTATTGTGTTGGTTGCGAGTTCTTTGTTTGTTTGTGTAGGTGCGTGGGACTTTTGAGGAGCCTCCTACTGGATTGATACCTTTGTTCTCAAAAACTGAGTGAAATACTTACGCTACTATTGCTGCATCACCCTTTCCTCTTCAAGGAAAACCAACGGAAGCTCAAGACGTAGCAACAAGGATATCTAGCGCCATTGCCGGTAAGGTCTTCGCTCAAGTCAAGACATACCAAGTACCCATCACAAACTCATCTCCCTCGCATTTACATTATTTGCCATTTGCCTCTCGTTTTCCTCTCCCCCACTTCGCCCTTGCCGTTTTATTCGCCCTCTCTTTTCCAACCTCTCTCTCTTTCGCTTGCCTTTTTCTGCTTGCTTGTGTGTTGGATTACTTGTTGCCATGGCGCAAGATAATACCAAATTGTGTGATTTCTCCAATACCAATAATAATGATTTCCTTAGTACTCCGATTGCTCCTCTTAATTATGTTGAGTCTTGTGAAATCAATACTGCTTTGCTGAATCTTGTTATGAAAGATCAATTCGACGGCCTTCCCAGTGAAGATGCCGCTACCCATCTAAACAACTTTGTTGATTTGTGTGATATGCAAAAGAAGAAAGATACGGATAATGATATTGTTAAATTGAAGTTATTTCCATTTTCACTTAGAGATCGTGCTAAAGTTTGGTTTTCATCTTTGCCTAAAAACAATATTGATTCTTGGAACAAGTGCAAAGATGCTTTTATCTCTAAATATTTTCCTCCCGCTAAGATTATCACTCTTAGGAACAATATTATGAATTTGAAACAAGTAGATCATGAGCATGTTGCCCAATCTTGGGAAAGAATGAAATTGATGATTCGCAATTGCCCTACTCATGGTTTGAATTTATGGATGATCATACAAATTTTTTATGCCGGTTTGAACTTTGCTTCTAGAAATCTTTTAGATTCGGCCGCGGGAGGCACACTTATGGAAATCACTTTAGGAGATGCTACAAAACTTGATAATATTATGGCTAATTTTTCTCAATGGCACACCGAAAGATCTACTAGTAAAAAAGTTCATGCTATAGAAGAAATTAATGTTTTGAGTGGAAAGATGGATGAACTTATGAAATTGTTTGCTACTAAGAATGCTCCTCTTGATCCCAATGATATGCATTTGTCTACTTTGATTGAGAATAATAATGAATCTATGGATGTGAATTTTGTTGGTAGGAATTGTTTTGGAAACAATGCTTATAGGGGAAACTTTAATCCTAGACCATTCCCTAGTAATTCCTCTAATAACTATGGAAATTCCTACAATAATCCTTATGGTAATTTTAATAAGATGCCCTCTGATTTTGAGAATAGTGTGAAATAATTTATGATCTCTCAAAAGAATTTTAATGCCATGCTTGAAGAAAAATTGCTCAAAGTTGATGATTTGGTTAGGAACATTGATAGACTTTCGCTTGATATTGATTCTCTTAAACTTAGATCTACTCCTCCTAAGCATGATATCAATGAGTCTCTCAAAGCCATGAGAATTTCCATTGATGAGTGCAAGGAAAGAACTGCTAGATTGCGTGCTAAGAAAGATTGCTTTGTAAAGGCGTGTTCTTCTAGTTTCCGTGAAAATAATGAAGAAGATCTTAAAGTTATTGATGTGTCCCCTATTAGATCTTTGTCTTGCAATATGAATCTTAATAATAATGGGACTGGAGATGAGTCAACTTTAGTTAGAAGACGTCCCAATAATTCGGAGTTTTTAGATCTTGAAGCTAAATTTTGTAAAAGTGGGATTGGAGAGGTCATGACTTTAAATAGCATTGAACCCACTATCTCGGATTTCAAGGAATTTGATTATGATAATTGTTCTTTAGAAGGTTGTATTTCCTTGTTGCAATCCGTTGTGAGTTCTCCTCATGCTTATAGTCAAAATAAAGCTTTTACCAAACATATCGTTTGTCGGTGGGAAACGACACCTATGGGATCACTGGAATCCCTACTACGGTTGCGGGGCGCGGGGATTGTGAGAAGAGCAGGACTAGTAGACAACACAAAGGGGATTTACCCAGGTTTGGGCCGCAAAGATGCGTAAAACCCTACGATCCTGCTTTGGTGGATGTATTTAGTGTTCTTGAGCTCTTAAACTAGCTCTAGGTGCTGCGAGGTTCGAAAGAGCCAAAACCTTTTCAAGTGCGCCATGGGCCTCCTTTTATAGGTGAAAGGGGCTACCACAGTGGCACACAGGAGGTGGAAAGTGCTACAGCGCTATGAGCTTATCGCTGGTATTACAGGACAAAGCGCATTTAATGCAAGGCTTAGGTGTCCCTTCACTTTATCAGGCACGGGGCGAGGCCTGTCCCGTCCGTCGCCGCTCCTCCTTGCTTTGACATGCGCGATGCATGCGGTGCCATGTAGGCAGGCAGGCAGCTGAGGTGGCGCGGTGGTGGAGCCTCCATGAAGGGCTGCATGTTGCCACACAGGTGCCTGCCCAACTGGTTAGGTCGGCAGCTGCATGCAAACAGCGGCGGAGACTTGGCTGGTGTGGGCCTGACAGTGGCCCTGCTGGCGCGCTTGGCGAGGGCCTTGCCGGGTGGCCTGGCAAGGGTCTTGCCGCGGCGCGCAGGCGTCCCCGGCAAGATCCTGGGTTTCTTTGGTGAGGATGGTTGCCTTCCTATCCTCATTTGATCTTGACTATTCTTTGTCTTCACAACGATCTACATGCCACCACGGAGGTGCCTCCCGAGCCTTGTCCCAATGCGTTTGTTTGGCGTTGGTGGGCTCAAAGGTGGCTCACTCAGCTGGTGTGGGTGAGCTGCCCCGGCAAGGGTCCTTGCAGGGGAAACCTGCTTCGTTCATTCGATCTTTGTGGCCTTGGTCCTTGTCGTTGCTTTGTTTGTCTCGTGCCTTCGGCTTCTCTCCGGCTTCCCTTTCCTGCCCTGTTATGCGTGACTGTGGCCGGTTGCTCTGACTGCCCATGCACAAGTAAAGGGGTCAAAAGGAGAGCCCCTACTTTTGTACACTGATAGGAGCCCCCGGGCCTGGGCCGTACATAAGGGCAGCATGTTGTTGGTCCAGGCCCAGAACGGTGCGCGGGCAGTTGGGGCGAATTTAACGCGGTAACTGCTCCGTCTGCTGCGCTTCTCCACGACCCACGTTGAAAGCGTGACATGGGGATCATGCACGCGCGCATGACGGAAGCATGCTGGCGTCACCTTGTGGTGGACAGTAAAGAGGCGGCTTGTGTGTCTCTTCGAGACCGCAGGGCTGCCTCCCATTTACTGCCCTCGCTCGGGAACTGTCGCTCCACGCGTCCCACTGCGCCCGCCCCTTGCGCCAAGTTCGCTGCATGCATAATGTAGAGCGGATGACAGGCGCGCGGGATGTGGGAAGTCATGCGCACGTGGGTCGATTCCCACGCGCCTTCAATGGAGTGGGGAGGGCGGTCAACGGCCCCGCTTGCTGTCACTTCAATGGTCCGGATTGGCCGAGAGGGGGCGGCCGAGCCTCACCCCCACCTCTTTATAAAGAGGTGAGTGGTAGGAACGATGCCCCTCAAACCTTCGCCATCTGTCCTTCCCCATTCCTGCTTCTTCCTTTCTTCTACTATTGCGAGGGGCATGGCGATGCTTCATCGGTGGCGGTGAGGGTTTCGGTCAGACAACGCATCGCTCCTCCTCAAGAGCTCGTAGCGGCGGAGCCGGCCGCTAGAGGAAGGGGAGGGGGCGAGGTCGAGGCCGTCGTGGTGCTCGAGGGAGAGGAGGATGGGGTGGCAGACCAGCCTCGCCTCTGCCAGCAGCCCCTCCTCCGATGGAGGGCCACGCCAGGGATAACCCTTGCGAATTCTTTGTCAGGCTACACTAGCCACCGCGCCGTCACCTTCGCCTCCCGACTCCATTTGCGCGGGAGATGGAGCTGGATCCGCCGCAGGCGTTGCGGCTACATATGAGGGGTTGTGGGAACAACGACACATGGGCCGATGTCGAGTTCCCCGCCCCTCACGTCATGTGTCTTCACCGAGGGTGGAAGACCTTCGCTCGGCTCCACATCTTGACAGAGGGGCTCACTCTCCATTTCAAACTAATGTAGGGTGGCCTCCTCTCCATCAAGATCTTCGGGAACTTCGGGACTTGCGTAAGGTGCTGCGTGGAGAGCTCTTCTGATGACGAAGACTCCTCCTCAAGCGAGAGTGGTGAGGAAGACAACGACAGCGACGATGAGGCTAGCGGGCGGCAGGATGACGGGTCCGACTAGGCATCGGGCGCCGCTCCGAGCGGCACCAGCGACCCCATCATCCGTGTCGCCGGCTCCTTGAACTTCTCGGGGTCGTCTCCTTGGGCAGCTGGTGTTGGGAGGCTGCGGAAGAGGAAGAGGGCGGGCGGCAAGGCCGTCAAGTTGGAGTACGCGGGCACCAACGCCTTCGTCATGTATTGACGTCCTGCCGCCTCGTCTTTGAGCTCTGCCTCTGGCGCCGCCATCACCATCCAGCCCTTAGACGGCCACTGAGATGTTCTCTTGGTGTCTTCTGCAACTCGTAGCTCGCCTAGGCGCCCCTTTTGACCTTCTGCTTTCTTGTTCCATTTCCCAAGGAGAGGGACAAGAAAGGGATTATGGGCACCTTATATCTTTTTAGTCTTGTAAGCCTTCGGGCCTTTGTTAACTTTAGAACTTGTAATCCCCCTATTCATGTTTTTCATTTCATATGGACTATACATGTACGGGATGTTTTTTTAATGAAAAAGGGATGTTTGGAGGGATTTTCGTTCGCAGGTGGAACCCATGACAAGTAGGGAATCCTTGTTACTTTTTAAGACAATAGTTTTTCGCCCGGAAATAGGCCTTGTCGTCTCCCCACTTCGCTCGACCTTTCTCACGCCCTTGGCAGAGGCAGGGATGAGGTGGGCTTAGGCTCCCCATTCCTCTTCTTTGCTGCCGCGGCTACGACCAAATTCAGACCCAGGGGATAATCCTCGGGTGCAAAAAAAAGGGGAGAATGGTAGCTCAGAGATAGAACGGGGTTTCACGTATCCCAGTCCATAACGAAATGCATGATGGGGGATAGAGAACTTATCTGGATCTGCAACCCCCGGCAACTTTGGCTTGCCGGGGCTCAGACGCCGGCTCGTCCCCTATCTTCCAGAATAGCTCAGCAAGGATATTTATATGCCCTGCGAACTAAAGAAGATAGAGAAGAACAGAGAAATGCGCACTCGACCTCTAAGCTAGGGGTTAGCCGCCGCTAAGCACTATCAACCCTAACCAAGGAAGAGACTCAACCTAGCATGCATGCTATAACCTAGGGCGCCAACGCTTCATTTATTTATGCTCAGGGTCTGCGCCTGGCTTTGTACAAAGGTTACATGCCTTGCCGGCAAGGCTTGTACAAAAGGGTGGCTTGCTAGGAGGCCTGGCAGCCGCGCCTTATGGGTAAAACTTGCGGAGATGCTCGATGTTCCAGGAGTTTCTCACTGGAATGGCATCTTCGTTCTCCAGCTGAATTGCGCCGGGCCTGGTGACTCGTGTTACCCGATAAGGGACTTCCCACTTAGGTGTCAACTTGTTGGAATTCTTGGCCGACTGAACATGCCGAAGAACAAGGTCTCCTTCCTCAAAGCTCCGGGCACGAACCTTGCAGCTATGGTAGCGGTGCAAGGCTTGCTGGTAGCGTGCTGCTCTCACAGCCGCCCGAAGACGATCTTCCTTAAGGAGCTTCGCGTCATCTTGCCGCAATCGCTCTTGCTCAAGCTCATCATAAGAGAGCACTCGAGGTGACCCGTATATGAGTTTTGTGGGGAGAACTTCTTATGCCCCATAAACCAGGGAAAAGGGTGTCTGGCCAGTGGCTCAATTTGGCGTCGTTTTGATCGACCAAAGAACCGTTGGCAACTCATCAATCCAGCGCCTTCCACTCTTGCGCAGCCTGTCAAAAGTCTTTGTTCTTAAACCTTGCAGGACTTCAGCATTTTCTCTCTCCGCTTGGCCGTTGCTCCATGGATGTGCCACGGAAGCAAAACATACCTTGCTGCCGAGATCCTCAATGTATTGCATGAAGGCATGGCTTGTGAACTGTGTGCTATTGTTGGTGATGATCCTGTTGGGCACCCCAAAACGGCACACTAGTCCCTTGAAGAACTTGATGGTTGACTGCGCTGTCACCTTCCTCACTGCTTCCACCACTGGCCACTTTGTGAACTTGTCGATTGTGACATACAAGTACTCAAACCCCGAAAGCACGGGGGAAAGGGCCCAATATGTCGAGCCCCTAGACCGAGAAGGGCCAGGAGAGAGGGATAGTTTGAAGGGCTAGAGCTGGTTGATGGAGCTTCTTCGAATGGAACTGGCACGCTTCACACTTGGTTACTAGTGCCGTCGCATCCTGGAGGGCCGTGGGCCAGAAGAAACCTTGCCGGAAAGCCTTACCGGCAAGGGCCCTCGACCCTATGTGGGAGCCACATATGCCTCCATGTATCTCTGCCAACAGCTTTAGTCCTTCCTCCCGGGAGATGCACTTCAATTTCACCCCATTAGGCCTTTTTCTATACAATACGTCATCAACGAATTGGTGCAGAGCAGGCCGGCGTGCTACTCTTTCTGCCTCTTCCTGCTCCTCAGGAAGCTCTCCTTTTTGAAGGAATCAGACGGTGTGCTGCGCCCATGCCGGAGCCTGTGGCTCGACGACAAGGACCAAAGGCATCTATTCTGGCATGGGAGCGGCCGCCTCCGGCCATGACCTGAGGTCCTGTCGGAGTCGGTTGTCCCGCGGCAGGATCGGCATCCATGGCAACATCTTTGCCGGCGGCTCCGGGGAGCTCGGTGGGGAAGTACTTGCCGGAGCCTAGCTTCCTCCGTTTGCTCTTCCCGGTCGATGGCTCAACGGATGGTTGAGTTAACTGAAGCACAAAAGTACCTGGTTCCATAGGTAGCTTGAGGGCAGCGCGCTTTGACAGGTAGTCGGCGATGTCGTTCTCCGTCCGAGGGACATGCTCCTCTTGTATACCGTCAAAGTGCTCCTCCAGTTTCCTCACCTCATCTACATAAGCTTCCATCAACGGGCTTTGATAATCTTTGTTGATCTGCCTAACAACGAGCTGTGAGTCGCCCCTGACGATGAGCTTTTTAACTCTGAGGTCTGTCGCGATCTTGAGACCAGAAAGCAAACCCTCGTAGTCGGCGGTGTTGTTGGTTGACATCTCCTGGGGGAAGTGCATCTGGATGACATACTTGAGGTGAACCGGTGCCTTGCGGCGAGAAGGCACCATCAAAGTACATGATCCAGTTGTGGCTCGTTTCCTCACCGGGGAGAGTGGTCTCCTGCACCTCTTCATCGGGCGTCGAGGTCCATTCCGCAACAAACTCCGCCAAGACTCTGCTCTGAATCATCGAGGTACTTTCGAACTTCAAACCGAAACTTGACAGCTCCAGGGCCCATTCCATGATCGTCCCCGTTGCATCTGGGTTATGCAGTATCCGTTGCAATGGGAGGCGGGTGACCACCATGATCTCGTGCGCTTGGAAGTAATGGCGCAGCTTCCTCGAAGCCATAAGGAGGCCGAAGAGTAGCTTTTTCACACCTGAGTACCTCGACCTAGCCCCCTGCAAGAGGGAGCTGACGAAGTACACTGGGTGTTGTACCATTTTCTTCTTCTATGCCTCTTCACCCGGTCGCGTGGGTCCTGTCGCGCTGGCGCCAGTCTTGCCGGGATCGAGCCCTACCGGGGACTCAGTCTACCGGGACTGAGCCCTGCCAGGGAGGGTTCCGACCCACCAACCGTTGACTCCGCCACTGCCGCTGTCTCCGCATCGACCTCTATCTGCGCCACTAGTGCGGTGCTAACCACCTGATTTGTTGCCGCTAGATAAAGCAGCAACGGTTCTTGTGGTTTGGGCGCAACCAACACTGGGGTAGAGGAGAGGTATTTCTTCAAATCTTGCAGCGCTGCCTCGGCCTCTCGGGTCCACTCCCTTGGCCCTCACTTCTTCAAGATCTTGAAAAAAGGGAGGGCATGCTCTGCGGACTTGGAGATGAACCGGCTCATGGCAGCAACACAACCAGTGAGCTGACACACGTCCTTGATCCGTTTGGGTGTCTCAATCTGCTCGATGGCCTTGATCTTATCTGGGTTTGCTTCAATCCCGCATTGGGACACAAAGAACCTGAGAAGCTTGCCAGACGGGACGCTGAAGACACACTTCTCAGGGTTCAATTTGAGGTTGATCTTGCGCAGGTTTGCAAATGTTTCCTCTAGATCTTGCACAAGGGTCGCTTTGTCCTTGGTTTTGACCACTATGTCATCCATATAAGCTTCCATATTTCTATGTAGCTGGGGCTCAAAACCAATTTGGACTGCTCTTGCAAAGGTTGAGCCAACACTCTTCAACCCGAAAGGCATCCGTAAAAAGCAATACGTACCACATGGGGTGATGAATGTTGTCTTTTCCTTGTCTTCTTTTGTCATGAAGATCTGGTGGTATCCTGAGTAGGCGTCAAGGAATGATAACATGTCACACCCAGCCATGGGGACAACAATCTGACCGATGCACGGTAACGGGAAGGGATCCTTTGGACATGCCTTATTAATGTCTATGTAATCACTACACAGCCTCCACTTCCCGTTTGCCTTGCGCACTACTACCGGATTGGCCAACCACGTCGGTTGGAGTACTCCTCTCACCAAGCCTGCCGCTTCTAGCTTTCTGATTTCCTCCATGTTGAACTCCTGCCTCTCCAGAGCTTGCTTCCTGACCTTCTGCTTGACGGGCTGCACATGAGGACAGACATCAAGGTGGTTGAGGGAGTCCTGGATAAGGGGGTATCCGGACAGCCGGACTGTATCCATCTAGACTATAGAAGCGTAAGATACAAGACTCAAGACTTTGGCTCGTCTCCGAATGGGACTCTCCTTTGCGTGGAGGACAAGCTTGGCGATCCGGATATTATGTTTCCTTCCTTGTAAACCGACTCCATGTAAACCCTAGCTCTCTGGTGTCTATATAAACCGGAGAGCATGGTCCTTAGAAGGCCGATCACAATTACAATCATACCATCATAGGCTAGCTCATAGGGTTTAGCCTCTACGATCTCGTGGTAGATCTACTCTTGTATTCCACATATCTTCAATATTAATCAAGCAGGAAGTAGGGTTTTACCTCCATCGAGAGGGCCCGAACCTGGGTAAACATTGTGTCCCTCACTTCCTGTTACCATCAGCCTAAGACGCATAGATCGGGACCCCTGTAACGCCCCGGATTCGATGCGCCAGGTGTCTGCCAGTTATTCATCATTGTTGCCATGTCATTTTCTTGCGTGTTGCATTTTATTATGTCATCATCTGCATTTCATATCATGTCATCATGTGCATCGCATTGGCATACGTGTTCGTCTCATGCATCTGAGCATTTTCCCCGTTGTCTGTTTTGCAATCCGGCACTCCTATGCCCTCCGGCGTTGCCGTTTTGTCTCTCGTTGTGTGCGGGTGTTAAACTTTCTCGGAATGGCCCGAGGTTTGCCAAGCGGCCTTGGTATAGCACTGGTAGACCGCCTGTCAAGTTTCGTGCCATTTGGAGGTCGTTTGATACTCCAACGGTTAACCGCGTAGCCCGAACCCTCCTTTCTCTTTGCAGCCCAACACCCCTTCCAAAGTGGCCCAAAACCCAGCAAACTCCCCTCCATGCTCTCGGTCGTTCGATCACGATCGCGTGGCCGAAAACCGCTCCTCATTTGGACTCTCCTAGCTCCCTATGCCTATAAAAACGTCCTCCCCGTCCATTTTCGCAGACGAAACCCTAGCCCCGCTCCCCTCGCGCGCCGGACATGTCCAACCCCGCCGGACATGTCCAGCCTCCATGTCGCCCGAGCCAATCATGACGAGCCACGTCGCCTTCCCCGCCGCCTCA
>NC_057810.1:125112185-125119401 GCF_018294505.1 Triticum aestivum | reverse complement strand
CGCGCCCCGAGCGCTGCCCTAGCGCCCCCGCGTTGCCCCGTCTCCCGCCTCTTCTCCGCCACCGGCCGGCCGCCGAGCCACCCCGCGTCCCCGACTCCGGTCGCCGGACCGGCCCCGCCTCAGGTCGCCAGCCCCGCAGCGCGTCCGCCGGCGCCAGATCCGGTGGGCCCCGACCTCCCCCGACCCGCCGGTGCCTTCTCCGGCCTTCTTCGGCCCCGGCACGCCGTCTCCGATGAGCTCCTGCCCCGTCTCTGGCGAGCTCTTTGGCGAGATCCGCGGGCACGTTGACTTTCCCCCCGAGGTCCAAATCTCTCTAAGTCCTAGATTTTTGACATTATCATGCCTTGTTCGTCATGCCGTATCTCTGCATCCGTAGCACAGTTTCGTGCGTGTGATATGTCAAATTGTTCATTTCAACGAGTACTTCATTTCATTCCATTACATCATATTCATTTGAGCTCAGCTTGATGCCTGAATCATCGTTGCAAGAGTGATTCATGATGTTGTCTGCTGTCTGTTAACAGAACATGCTCATCTGTCATTTTTGCCATGTTTGATGTGTGCATCCTATGAGGTTGATGTCTACATGTGTTTTGATCTATGCCATGCCATCTTTACAGTGGTGTATGCCATGTATTTGTGTGATGAACGTGGTGACTAGCACAAGCATGCAAACTAGGCATCGTGATGTTGCTGATTTTAGTCCCTGTTCTGCTATTATTTTGATGCCATGTAAACATGATGCTACAGAGAGATCCATGCATATTTTGAGATACTTCAGTAAGGATGTTTTGGACATATGGTTACGCTCTATCCATTCATGCCCCGGTTTGCAATTATGGAGTAGCCTAGCATGTCATTTTTGTGCTCTACTTTTGCTACAAAATGTTTCCTGGCAGATTGTTTACTTGTTATTCAATTTTGCCAAGGTTGTTGTAGTTAATCCTTGCATGCTATGAACTTGTTCTTGCCTTGGATTGTTTCACAAACATGTCTTATTGCTGATGCTATGCTTATCTTGTCATGCAATGACTTGTGGTGAGTGAATCGAGCTTGTTAAGTAGGGTACTTGCTGTTGCTGTTTTGCTAGGCTCAATCTGTTATTTCGTGATGCTATGTAAACCTGCTGCTATAAGTCATTCTATGCATAATCTGGAGATAGTTTACTAAGGGTGTTTTGTTCTAAATGTCATGCTCTATCCATCCATGCCCCTGGTTGCATTTATAGCCTGCTATAGCTTGTTGTTATCTTGCTCCAAAGTCGCTCAATAATGTTGCTGTCAGCCTGTTAACATTAAGTTCAGTAGTTGCCATGATTGTTGCTAGTGTCCCATGCACCCTATGGACTTGATCTTGCCATGCTTAGCTTCTTAAACATGCCTTCTTACTGTTGGTAACCTTGCCATGCCATGGTTTGCTCTATAGTGAGTTGCACAAGCTCATCTACATGCCTTCATATCGTTGTTCCTGCCATGTTTGAATCTGTAATATAACTTGCTATGTTTACGTGGGTGCCATCATATTTTCTGTTCCTTTTTGGCTCATGGTCAGTAAGGGACTCTTGTTCTATGCAATTAGTAGATTCATGCCATGCCTTTGTTTTCCATGATAAGTTCCTGTAACATGTTGTTTGATAGCTCTAAACATTGCAACCTGATGTTATTTTCTGCAAAGTCTGAACTGTTATCATTTGCAATCTTGCCATGTGTGTTTGAGTATGTTCTAGTGATTTCTGGAGATAGCTCAGTGTTCATGTTTTGTTATGCTTTACCTGCACATCATGTCCATGCCTTTTGTTCTCATGTTGAGGTGCTGTAGCATATTGTTTTGATGCTTGCAAGATGCCTAGTTGCTGTTTTGGACAGATTGTGGCTATAACTTGTTTCATGTGTGTGTGTTGAACCGTTGCACTGTTTTGAGTGTGCTCTATATGAAACTTGCTTCATTTTGCATGTAGCTTCATATTATCATGTTGAATCTTTGTTTTGAGGTGTCTGATTGATGTTTGGGTGCATTTCGCATCAATGCCATGTTTAACTTGTTTTTGCTCATATCTTCTAGGCCGTAGCTCCGAACTAAATGAACTTTATATGTAACTTAACTAGAATCTCGTGTAGGTCATCTTTGTGCATATTAACTTGCTGTTTAATAACTTGAACATAAGGTTTATTCAGATGTGGACCAACTTCGAAATTTGCATATGAGGACTTACCGGAATTGTTATATGTTGTTCCCGGCCTCATTTAAACTTGCCTTGATGTGTTGCTCTTGTTTGCATCATCTCTTGCCATGAGTAGCCTCATGTAGCTTTGTCATACATCATGCTTGTTTGTGCATCATGCCTTGTTCATGTGTGGTGTGTTTACCATGTTGTGTGCTTCTTCTTGTTAGTTCCTGTTTTGTTGCGATCGTGAGGATTCGTTCGTCTACGCTTGGTTCGGCTTCATCCGTTCGTCTTCTTCATGGACTCGTTCTTCTTCCTAGCGGGATTTCAGGCAAGATGACCGCTACCCTGGATCTCACTACTATCATTGCTATGCTAGTTGCTTCGTTCTATCGCTTTGCTGCGCTACCTATCTTTTGCTCGTCAAGCCTCCCATATTGCCATGAACCTCTAACCTTTGATACCTTTCCTTTGCAAACCGTTGTTTGGCTATGCTACCGCTTTTGCTCAGCCCCTCTTATAGTGTTGCTAGTTGCAGGTGAAGTTGAAGATTTCCCCATGGTGGATAGGATTTTGGTTGGGATATCGCAATATCTCTTATATTATTAATGCATCTATATACTTGGTAAAGGGTGGAAGACTCGGCCTTATGCCTGGTGTTTTGTTCCACTCTTGCCGCCCTAGTTTCCGTCATACCGGTGTTATGTTCCCGGATTTTGCGTTCCTTGCGTGGTTGGGTGATTTATGGGACCCCCTTGACAGTTCACTTTGAATAAAACTCCTCCAGCAAGGCCCAACATTGGTTTTACCATTTGCCTCACCACCACCTATACTTTTCCCTTGGGAGTCACTCTCTCAAGGGTCATCTTTATTTTAGCCCCCCCAGGCCAGTGCCTGTCTAAGTGTTGGTCCGAACTGAGCCACCTACGGGGCCACCTCGGGGCAACTCGAGGGCTGGTTTTACTCGTAGCTTGACTTATCCGGTGTTGCCCTGAGAACGAGATATGTGCAGCTCCTATCGGGATTGTCGGCCCATCGGGCGGCTTTGCTTGTCTTGTTTTACCATTGTCAAAATGTCTTGTAAACCGGGATTCCGAGTCTGATCGGGTCTTCCTGGGAGAAGGTATATCCTTCGTTGATCGCGAGAGCTTATCATGGGCTAAGTTGGGACACCCCTGCAGGGTATAATCTTTCGAAAGCCATGCCTGCGGTTATAGGCAGATGGGAATTTGTTAATGTCCGGTTGTAGATAACTTGACACCAGATCCAAACTAAAATGCATTAACCGCGTGTGTAGCCGTGATGGTCTCTTTTCGGCGGAGTCCGGGAAGTGAACACGGTATTTGGGTTATGTTTGATGTAAGTAGGAGTTCATGATCACTTCTTGATCATTGCTAGCTTCACGACCATTCCTTTTGCTCTCTTCTCGCTCTTATTTGCGTATGTTAGCCACCATATATGCTTAGTCGCTGCTGCAGCCTCACCACTTTACCCCTTCCTTTCCCATTGAGTTTTGCTAGTCTTGATACCCATGTGAATGGGATTGCTGAGTCCTCGTGGCTCACAGATTACTACAACAACAGTTGCAGGTACAGGTTTATGTGATGATTATGACGCGAGAGCGATGTTTGCTTGTGTTGGAGTTCTTCTTCTGCTTCTTCTTCGATCAGGGATAGGTTCCAGGTCGGCAGCCTGGGCTAGCAGGGTGGATGTCGTTTGAGTTTCTGTTTGTGTTTCATCCGTAGTCGGATGATGCTCTTATGTATGATGATGTTGTATTCGTGTGGCATTGTATGCTTTTGTATGTATCCCCATCTATTATGTAATGTTGATGTAATGATATCCACCTTGCAAAAGCGTTTCAATATGCGGGTCTATCCTTGGTGGGACCTTCGAGTTCCTTTTGGATAGGGTCGCATATTGGGCGTGACAAGTTGGTATCAGAGCCTCGACCGACCCTAGGAGCCCCCTTGTTTGATCGTGTAGTTTGGCCGTTGTTGAGTCTAGAAGAAAACTGTTTTCGGAGTCTAGTTATATCGGAGAGTAGGAATTCTTTTTACTCCTCTGTTCCTTCGTCGCTCTGGTGAGGAATCTTGACGTAGGTGTTTTGAATTATTCCTTCCCCTTTCAAACTTTCGTTGGGATCACGCAGTTGGTTTTCCGATCGTTGGCTCTTAGCTCTTTTCATCCGGTGCATTTCTCGTCAAGTTGACTCGACCGCTTCATCTTTGCAAGTTCAATCTTCAGTTCGCTCTCAATGAAGTTGTTTCTTTGTCCCCAGTTGTTTTCTTTTCCTACCCGCCCACCCTTCTTCTTCTCGGAACCGGAGTCCGTAATCGAGTATCCTTCCTACTCGTGCGGAGTCTTTGCTATCTTTCCTCAATGTTTTCAACCGGTGTTTTCTCTTCAAGATATTCGTCGTTTCCCCTTCCAAGTTGCTTTTGTTTTCCCGCCCTCCCACCCTTTTTCTTCCCGGAGTCTGACTCTCTCTTGACCATCTATCTCATTCGTGTGGAACCTCTTCAGTCTTTCGTAAATCATTTCAATCGGTGAATTCTCGTCTCGTTCGTCATTCTTCATCTCTTTTCTGGTGGATTCAATTCTAATTTTGGTAGTGATTTCATTCTTTTCCTCGGCTCAAGTGTTTTCCCTACTCGTTCGCCTCTCGCTAGTTTATCCTTCCGGAGTGTTCAAGTCATATCAGGAGATTCGTCTATGTTCGAATTAATTCGAGGTTGTCACCTCATTCAAATATGTCAATTGTTCCGATGGATCATCTATCTGCTCAACATCCCTTTCCAACGGTGTTTTCTCTTCAGTGGGCCCTAACCCACAGGTCTTTTCCCAGGATCTTACTTGACTCTTCTAATTTTCCCGGAGTTATTCTCAAATTCTTTTTGGAGTTTGATGTAAGAATGGATTCCATCAGTCACATGCCTTCTCCAAGATTGATTTCAAATCATTTCATTGTTGGCTCAATCCCTTCATTTTTCATTCTCCCGGAGTACCTCAATAATTTTGGTGGTGTTTTCCCGTCGTCATATGAAGACCGAAGAAGAGTATTTCCTCTAAATCATGCCGTCCTCTCGAATATTCATGATTCTAGCTTCATGTCATCCTCTCGAATTATTCCAATCTCCAGATATTCTTTTCTTACCCATCCGGAGTATGTCAGAAGTTGTTTTCCCGTTTCTTTTCACCGGAGGCCATCATTCCAGTTATCGTTCTCTATTATCCCGGTGCTTCGTTCAAGTGTTCTTTAATCAGCTCATGATCTCTTTGTTCTTTTGCATCTAAATCCCCTCAAGATTTTTGTTCTTCTAATTCTTCCCGGTGATTCAGCCCCTTTCATCAGTCATTTTCGAATTCTTCCCGGTGATTCATTCTCTTTCATCAGTCATTTTCAAATTCTTACAGTGGTTCGTTCAAGATTTCACTTCCTTCGTTATCATATCAGATATTCGTCGTTTCAAATCCCAACGGTGGTTCCATCATTACCTTCTCAAGTTTGCGTTGTATCTCTATCTGTAATCATTTCTCAATGAGAATAAGTAGTATGTAAAGTCCATTGCTTGTCAGCAATTTAATTTGATGAAGGATAAGCATACAATAAATCTTATTCTTATTTCATCCAAGTGAGTAATCCTTTCCTTCGGAGTTTGTTCGTGAGGAATAAATTCTAGTTCCAAGTGTTTTCATCTTTTCTTTTCCCAGAGTTCAAATTTTTCCTCGACTATTTTGTCGGAACCTCCATCTAAATCATCGCAAGGCTCATCTTATTCTTTCATCCTTCATTTCTATCTCATCATCCTTTTGTCACCGGAGTTCTTCATGGTGGTTCTTCAGGATTTATTTCATTCTTTCAAGAGTTCATCAAGATTTTGCCGGTGGAGTTCAAGTATCTTTTCTTCTCGCATCTCGAAGTGCAATTATTTCTCCGTATTCTTTTGAAGTGGAGTTTTGCATTTCTTCGTTCTTCTCAGATATTCAACTCCGTTCAACCCTTCCTTCTAAATTCTTTTGATTCCATTCTTCAATTCTTCCGAAGGCTTTGCGTTGTTCATCTCATCAAGTGCCATCCCATCGTGTGAAGTTCTTGTTCTATTCCTTCCATTTTCAGCCGGAGTGCTGCCTAAATTCTTTCGCTCTTATTCCTTTTCTTTCTTATTCTATTCCGGAGTGGTTTCATAGTCTATCTGATTCCGTGAGCTTTCGATTCTCGTCATTCTCGTCGTTCCTCTCTTTTTCTCGAGTGCTCTTGATTCTTTGCTTCTTCTCTTGAGTCCTTGTTTCACCTCATCCCTTTTTCCCTTCCGTCTCAGTCCTAAGATCTCGGGACGAGATCTCTTGTTAGTGGAGGAGTGTTGTAACGCCCCGGATTCGATGCGCCAGGTGTCTGCCAGTTATTCATCATTGTTGCCATGTCATTTGCTTGTGTGTTGCATTTTATCATGTCATCATCTACATTTCATATCATGTCATCATGTGCATCGCATTATCATACGTGTTTGTCTCATGCATCCGATCATTTTCCCCGTTGTCCGTTTTGCAATCCGGCACTCCTATGACCTCCGGCGTTCCCCTTTTGTCTCTTGTTGAGTGCGGGTGTTAAACTTTCTCTAAATGGCCCGAGGTTTGCCAAGTGGCCTTGGTATAGCACTAGTAGACCGGATGTCAAGTTTCGTGCCATTTGGAGGTCGTTTGATACTCCAATGGTTAACTGCGTAGCCCGAACCCCCCCTTTCTATTTGCAGCCCAACACCCCTTCCAAAGTGGCCCAAAACCTAGCAAACTCCCCTCCATGCTCTCGGTCGTTCGATCACGATTGTGTGGCCGAAAACCGCTCCTCATTTGGACTCTCCTAGCTCCCTATGCCTATAAAAACATCCTCCCCGTCCATTTTCGCAGATGAAACCCTAGCCCCGCTCCCCTCGCGCGGCGGACATGTCCAACCCCGCCGGACATGTCCAGCCTCCACGTCGCCCGAGCCAATCACGACGCGCCACGTCGCCTTCCCCGCCGCCTCATCCAACCAGCCCTCGCCACCTGTCC